>NC_057799.1:531526432-531533829 GCF_018294505.1 Triticum aestivum
GGCGGCGGCGGGGCTCGGCGGTGAGGGCTCCGGTGGCGGCGGTGGTGAGAGAAAGAGAGGGGGGGTATTTAAGGGGGGGGTCCGGTGCCTTGGGGAGGGGGCAAGGGCGGCGGGTGGCGTAGCCGGCCGGGACTCGGCGGCGATCCCGTCTCCGGGGCGGAGACGACGGGGCGGCGGGGCTGGGCCGTCGGCTGGGCCTTTGGCCTAGTTGGCGCGCGGGCGGATTTTTTTTTTAAATAAGTTCCGCGAAAAAAATTACGTAGCAAAATAAATAAAAATCAGAAAAATATGAAATAAATTTTTCCCGTCTAGTTAGAAAATCTAGAATAGGGTGAACATTTTTTTTAAATCAAAATAAATATTTTGAAAACATGCAATATTTTTAATGCACTAAAAATTACAAATAACATCCAAATAAATTCCAAATAATGATTTTAACACTTTTCCTCCAGTATTTCAATTGTTTTGGAGAAGTCATATTTTCTCCTCGTCTTAACATTTTTCCAAATAATGAAATATTTTTCCGGAGAGAAAAATAATTTAAACCAAAATCCTCGTCTTATTATTTGATGAAAATCAAATTTGAAAATTCGAGAAAATCCCCAACTCTCTCCGAGGGTCCTTGAGTTGCTTAGGATTTATCGAGGATTTGTCAAAATGCAATAAAACATGATATGCAATGATGATCTATGTATAACATTCCAAATTGGAAATTTGGGATGTTACAAGCCAACTCTACTTCATTTTTCTTGCCAATGTCGGCCAAATCATGGGCAACCAATACCTCAACCAAAATTTTGGTCATGACCCAAAGATTGGTCTTTGTTTGGATGGTTGCCATTTCTTTGGCATGCCAATGAACTCTAGCCAACTCTAGTTCATTTTTCTTGCCAATGTCGGCCAAATCATGGGCAACCAATACCTCAACCAAAATTTTGGCTACCCAATGCTTTGATGGGGCAACCTTGGGCACAAACCAAACATACCGTTGGTCGTGCCACAGCACTAACGCCACCCTCGGCACACTGAAACTGACCGTGTCTAGCGACGATATTAGCGTGTCGCTCACCACGGTCGCCGTGTCCAGAGGCGGTGCTGGAGCTGCACCCCGTTGTTGGCCCCAACGACCCACATGAACGGTTGTCGGTGGCGAGGAGGTCGTGGGCCAGCTCCTCCATTGGACTAGTCTGCGCTACGTCGTCCCGACGGGTGTGCCCCACATGTCGGTTTCCCTCTTTTCCTAGCCATATTCGAGCGTCAGTGCACCGCGTTGCGCATTAGGCCTTTCACTATGTAGGCCAAGCGAGACAACTTATTGTTTATTTGAGCCGTTCAAGTATAATCATGTGGCATTTGCTTATTTCTCATTCCTCTCCAACCCTCTTCTCCATCGATCATGTCGCCCTCCAGTCGAGTCCATCCTCCCGCATGCCTCATTTGAACATTCCGACGAGTATCATTCGCATGTACCCACCCTAGTCCTCTTTCAATAGATCTCCGGACCCCTAGATGAAATCGAGAGGGAACGAGTGGGGGCACGTGATACCTAAGGCGGATTCAAAATTTTGAACCGGTGATCATAGCATCCGCAAATCATATATTAAGGGTATTCAATGTTCGTTTCATTTTTGAACGTACAATATACTCCCCCTATCCTTTCTAGTTTACATATAAGTTTTATGTGTAGTCAAAGTATCTCTACTTTGATCAAAAAGGTATCAACATTCAACAACGCCCAATCAATATTGTTAGATTCGTACGTACTCCTAGATTTGTACTCGAGATGGTTTCCAATTTGACTATTGACAAGATTAATAGTACATGAGATGTATAATGTGAAAATTGTATCATTGGAAACTCCTTTCACATACAAATTTGACCGTATGCTTTGTGTAAGTTGCATGTCATATATTATTACTCTAACATTTGGTCAAAGTTAGCCTCGAAAAACGCATTAGACCCTGTATGCTTTGTGTAAGTTGCATGTCATATATTATTACGCTAACATTTGTGTAAGTTGCATGTCATATATTATTACTCTAACATTTGGTCAAAGTAGTATAGTGGAAGTGGATCCTCTGACGTAGGTATCCTTGCCTTACCCTCCCTTTCGGTCACTTACTGGCGGCCCCATGCTTGCTAGGCCCCGCATGTCAGTTACTCAATGGGTTCGGCCACGTCAGGGGATCCTCATCCGTAGTATACTCCCTCTGTTTTTATTTACTCCGCATAAAACGGAGGGAGTGGTGGTACAATAAATGACGCGGGCGGGGGAGGGGGAGGGACATCGGTTTGCTGTCAACTGCGGTCCCACAAGCGAGCGAAAACGCAAGACGAAGCGCGTTCCATTCGGTGAGCGACGTGGAGGGTCCAGCGTGCCGGGCTGCAACGCGAACGCGACAAGAGAGATGTACAGTCAAAACCGATTGACTGGTTGTCACCGGAACCACTATTCACACCAGAACCTTCGCTGCTCGGCCTACGCCAGCCACTGCCCTAAAACCACACCAAATCTCCAGCCCATTCCCCCACCTTTCGATCCCCTAGCCCGCATCAAGCGTCCCCTAGTTCGCCGAAAAGCCATGGTGCGCCGGAAGATCACTTACTACAAGATGCTGACGCCGGAGCGCCGCGCAGAAATCGAGGCGGCGGTCGGTGCCACTGACCTCCGTTCCCAAGCTCGCTTTGCGGCGGGCCAATCCCCGAGTTCTCTGGAGCTAAGCTACGAGGAGGAGGAAGCCGATCCAATGTTCATGGCGGAGGTCGCGGCGCAGAAGGCCCCTGATGGGTATGAGACGATGGACGTCGACTTCGTGCCGGCGTCCGAGTCCCCCATGGTGCAGGCGGACCAGCGGTTCAACATGGCGATACTAAAGGAGGACCAGGAGGCAGAGGCTCAACTCGACGCGGAGCGCGCGCATGCCGCTGCCATCGAGGCTCTCCTGCAGGCGGAACCGGATGTCATGGATGTGAACCGGGCGGCGGAGGCTCAACTTGAGGCGGAGCGCGCGGATGCCGCTGCCATCGAGGCCCTCCTGCAGGCGGAACCGGACATCCTGGACTTGAACCGGGCGGCAGAGGCTTGACTCGACGCAGAGCGCGCGGATGCCGCTCTCATCGACGCCCTCCTGCAGGCGGAACCGGATGTCCTGGACTTGAACCGGGCGGCGGAGGCTCGACTCGACGCGGAGCGCGCGGATGCCGCTGCCATCGAGGCCCTCCTGCAGGCGGAACCAGACGTCCTCGACTTGAACGGGGCTGTGCTCTCGTCCGTGCAGAGCGCCCGCACGCGCTTGAACGAGTAGCTGGAGGCCGAGGACAACCACGGTGCGGAGACACACGTCGGCAGCGACAGCTGGTTCGCGCCGGCAGCCAAAGATGATGAGGCCGTCTCTTTCCGCGAGCAGTGATAGTTTTTCTTTATGTTGTTGTTTTTATGGATCTTTTGCTGTGTAAAAACATATATTTGTTATGCAAGTCGCCTGACTTGGGTCAGTCTACCATTTCAGGCGGTTGGATGAATATCCTATGTATCCTAACCCTTCTTTCCTTCTTCCTCACCTCTTCTTCTTCCCCAACAGACCACCGCACGGGCCGTACGGATACTCCCCAACATGCGGTTGGATAAACATACTCTATGAACGAAAATTATGTGTCAGCGATAGGATGGCTGAGTTTGGTTTGTTCACATGCGACAACACATGTCAGTGAGGGTGCGTTCCCTTGGTTGGGTTTGCGGTGTGCAGGAGCGACTGTGTGAGGGTGCGGTGCGACCGCGGCGTGCAGGAGCGACCGTGTGAGGGTGCGGTGTGACCGCGACAGCCGTGCGCAAGTGTACCTCCTTCTCATTTTGAAAACTTTAGGAAAGCTTGGCAAAAATGTGTGGCGAAGTTTGGCAATGCAAGGCCTAGACCCAAACAAGATAAGTACGTACGTACTAGGAGTACTAGTGTTAAAAAAGAAAGGCGGGGTTTTCCTTTGCGGGATTTAATCGATACAAATCCTCGTTTCACGTGTCAATTAATGTGTATTTTTTCTCCAAAGACCAAAGAGCTAACCATCTCACTCCTCATCGCTTGATTAATGCAGCGCCATGCAAACCAACCTTCTCACTTCCCCATGCATGCAGGGGATATTAATGTCCTTTGTTGCTAACCCCATCAATTTTGCCTCAATTAGTGTTAGTGGCCCTTTGCAAATTGTAATTTTGATATACTGGCCTTGTGTACAAAAAAATGGAGGTAGTAACTATATTTGACTTCCTTCCCCATTGCGGTGACGTCGACGATATCTTTTTTTTGGTGGTTTGGCGAAGTGCGTTCGACGGAGAACACCATT
Source organism: Triticum aestivum (assembly GCF_018294505.1). Classification (NCBI taxonomy): domain Eukaryota; kingdom Viridiplantae; phylum Streptophyta; class Magnoliopsida; order Poales; family Poaceae; genus Triticum; species Triticum aestivum. The sequence goes on from NC_057799.1 coordinate 531,530,771, forward strand.
GAGGGAGACCACGGTAAGTCATTCGCAAGTGCCGCCTGCAAGACGAGACAACCGCCTTATTTGCATCCAGGAAGTCCTTTACTAGTACTACTAGGAGTACTAGTGCGGTGAGATGGTTTCTCGAAGAAGACGATGGAGAAGCGGAGTCAGCGAAGAGTGAAATGATGGTTGCTTCGTCCGTGCTTTTGTGATTTGACGCCTCACTGCTTTGTGATTTGTGATAGAAGGGACAGGGGAGCAGACTCTGTGCTCTATACTGTACTACATGCGTCCAAGCATGGGAGAAAGAGGAGAGACATTGCATTTTTATATTCCTTCAATCAATCAATCAGGGAGCTTCGGTTCCATCTTTTTGGCTTTGGCAACACCGTCCACAATGGTTCCCACGATGCCAAAAGCTATTTTCACATTTGGCTACACATTGTGGATGCCCTTAACCGTACCACTTGGTTTTGCTCCTGTGTGCTATCTATACAAATCTCAATTATATTGATCTAAAAAATTATAGAATCAAGATTAGTAAAAAGGAGGTGATTTTGCCGCGCGGATGGCGGGGGAGGTTTCTTTGAGCAATGCTACATCCATGTAATGGTTTACATAAAGTTACAAACTGATGTGATGTGGGACTATTTGATTGGATTAAAGGAGAGGATTAGGCCCACCCCACCTGAAAATTAGGGGGGGGGGCATATATAGATTAGATGGAAAGTATACGTAGCAGCTACGTAGCCCTTTGTAAGTCTGGGATTAGGCTTCTTATTTTCGGAGGACGTTGTCCTGGCGGTTTTCTAACATGCGGTCCCACGTGTCAGTGCTTTACCAAGCCTATCCGCGTCCCACATGAGGTAGAACAACGGCAGAAGCAACACGTGGTTAAGTTGAAGAAGCTGAGCAGAAGCGGATTCAGCAACGAGTGAAATGATGGTTGCTTCGTGCCTCCAACTTAACTGCGGGAAAGGTGCAGCTTGTGATTTGACGCCTCATTGCTCATTACTACGCCGGCGCCATGACTGGGGTGCTTCACCCCGGCTGCTCTGCACTGTATTCCGGTATGGCACGTGGACCCGGTAGCTTGATGTCCCAGATGTCGGCGAAAGGGACTAGAAGATTTATGAAAGCGAGCATTCCACTTGTAGTACTGTATAGTACTATAGTTTTGCTGTTTCGCATGATCCATCGATACAAACCCGATTAAACAGGAAAGGGCGGGATTTTTCCCGCGCGGTAGATGATACTGGCCATACATTTCAAAGGCAATTTTAATGTATGCAAACTGAATAATTATAAGTAACAATATGATATCTAGTAAAACTAAAAACACATATGATTTTTTGTGTTAGAGTGTAGTAGTAGTGCTGTATTGCATAGTTGTTAGATGTAACATGCGAGAACGTGTAGAGATGTAGTTTTGGAGGGCCTACAGAGAGAAAAGCGTAATACGGTCACCGAACTTCAGAATAAGTTGATTACGGTCACTATATACGTTTTGCGGTGATTATACGGTCACTTGCTCACAATTCAGCATCGGATTGCACTCTGTTGACCGGCCAAATAGTCTGCGTGGCGCCATGTTGACTAGTTAAATTGACCACGTTCCTTGTGGGTCCCACCTATCAGTTCGCAAGGCAAAAGGTCAGATAAACACAAATTTACGCAGGCGCGACAAGGCTCCAACCCGTGCGCAGGAATCACCTGGTTGTGTATGTGTCTGTCAGGGCCTGATGTGTGCGCATGCACGTGTAGGTTGAGCACTTGAGCGTGAGAGTGTGTGTTGGTCGTGTGGTGTGCTGGTGTGTGCATGCATGCGTGCGTGTGTGCGTGTGAGTGTTGCGTGCGTGCGTGTGAGTGTTGCGTGCGTGTGTGGCTGCGTGTGTACGTGTGAGTGTTGCGTGCGTGCGTGGGTGCATGTGTTTGTGTGAGTGTTGCATGGATGCAGTTCGTGTGCATGCGTGCGTGTGTGTATAATCACCACACCAGCTCCTGTGTGTTAAAACAGACGGCTCAGCATACCAATACAAGGCCACCTTGTCCGCTGTGCCCGCGGTCATGACTTCGAACCACTGTCCAAATATTTTTTTGTCGTTTGTTTTCATTCTTACTAGCAAGATGCCCGTGCGTTGCACGTAACATCAAGATGCATTTGTATGACTTGTTTATCTTGTGAGAGAAAAGGATGAACGAGGGAAGGCCTTATTTGCAAATGTGGAGAGGTGTGTGGGTACCTTTTTGCAAAATTGCCATAGTTTCTTTCCTATCCGTCAGATATAAATCGGATGGCCTATATTGCAGGATGGCAGGCACACCATCATCACCAACTCTATTTTTTATAAGAGTGTATTTTATGTATTTTATAAGAGTGTAGATGTAGAGTAGATACAAGTCGACAGGTGGGCACGATGGTAGTGAGATAATGTGATGCAACACTAGAGGTGCCACGTGGAGCGTTTAACTGGTCAACTAGTCATGTCATGAGCAAATACAGAGTTGTACGGTGAGCCCGTGACTGTATAATAACCACTAAACATAAATGGTGACCGTAATGAGTGGATTCTGAAGTCCAATGTATGTATCGTGCTTTCGCTTCAAATACAATGATCGTCATTGAATATATCGTGAGAGAAAGATGAAACATGCGTGAATTTTCTGGGGGCTTACTTTTAGAGGACCTGGAGATAGTTTTGTGTGCATACGTGAAAGGGGCGTACAGGGGGGGTATGCGATGGAGAGAGAGATGCTCTTCGTTTCTCTTTATTATGACTAACTTTGTATATAGTATAAAAATATACAAATTCACAGTGCGGAACAAATATCATTGTGGGCACCATGCAATGCAAATTAGCGTTCGTACTCCTCCATATAACTTTGTAATGTTGTATATATGTAGAAACTCTAAAAAAATTTTTTGGCCACACTTTATTCAAAAGGAATGTTGTATGCGAAATAAACGTGAAGAGAGGGCTTTTTAGATCAATGAGGTACGTGATGTAACATGTGTGAATGTGTGGTTGATGCATTTGGCGGAGCCTAGAGAGGTATGTGTGTGTATTACGTATTCGAGC
>NC_057799.1:531534003-531728648 GCF_018294505.1 Triticum aestivum
CGAGAAATGAGAGTGGTCTAGAGAGAGAGAGAGACGAATATGACGTCACGACAAGAGATTCCATTCCCTTGAGTGTGTATATGCAAGGGGGGAGGGAATAGAGGCACCAGGAGAAATTTTCTCTGTGTGTGGTGTTTGTGTTGGTATGTGTGGGTGTGAGAAGATAATGAGACGTGGGGGTAGAGGGTGTGTCACCGCGTGAGGTCCGGTGGGTCGAGGTGAGGCCCTTCGTTCGGTTCCGACCTGCGCCACATTGGCCGGCCCGTGACGCATTTAGGAAGACCCATGGATGACTAGTCGTACAAGACAAAGATAGCAGAATTGTGAAGGACTCTATGTCCACTGACAAAGCCGGCTAGGATTTGTAACCCTAGGTTCTCGGACTAAGGTAACCCCTTTATCTCTGATATTACTATTCATCCAACCTAACTTTAAGGGGCATCCTACAGAATGCTCTGCTAGAATCATACTCGTCGATTAGGAAGAGAGGTGTGAGACAATGCGTGAGAGACAGGCGTAAAGATAATATGCGTACATGAGACACGTAGGCAGGTCCATGTATATAGAAAGGGTCGATGAGGATTGTGCGTGTGTATGTTTGCGAGAGGAAGAGTGCTTGTGATAAAAGGTTAGTGAAAACAGTTGTAAATGGTTACGAGAGGGAGGGAGGGTTATATCTAGAGCATGTGTGCGAGAAAGACACCTCGGGAGAGAGTGTGTGAGCATGTGTGAGAGACCACTGATGGAGAGTGAAACTACACGTAAAAGACTGCTCTACACATTGATTAAAGATATAAATTGTATCCAAATATTAGGATGGGATCATGATATTTGCAATTCGCGTAAGGAGCGGTCATTGATCCATCAGACATCTAGATTCTATCGAATTTGAGCATGTCTATGTTATTATTCGACACAATTGATCCACATAGTTAGTATTTTGAACTCCAGACAATGCATCGCTTTAGCAATCGAATATAAACGTGAGTATAGTTCATGTTGTGTGTGTAAAGCACATTATACATACGAAAGTTACACAATGGACATTATAAATAGCTACCTATGAACTAGCATACATTTGAATTCAACTTAAGGTGGTTTAAAAAATCGAATTCAACATGAAGTCCATTCAATTATTTGAATTTGATATCATGGCATTTGTAAACCATACCTAAATTATGGGGGCACCAATCTTTGCTCTGATTTTGTACATAATAGCATATGTAGTCGTGTACAAAATAGATTCAAATTTAGCTCCTCCATTCCAAAATAATCATAGTTATAGGATTTTCAAGTGTCAAATTTTCAAAAAGAAGCGGATAATTTAATGAGGTTTTCAAACATACAAGGTCAAATATAATGTTGTCTATTTAGGTCAATCCTCATAGTTCAAGAGTACTCTAAACGTGAATGCTTGTGTTTCAAAATTTCGAACGAAGCGCCAAAAGAGCCTCTACTCGCCCGAAACCGCGTGAGACCAATGTTTGGTAGTACAAGGAAATTACTTTTCTAATAACTCCGACCCGTGAAACCTACCGGCCCGACGTCCAAAGGTCTAAACCGTGGTAGGTTTGTAGCTTCATCTAGACGCCACGCAACCGCCTCCGAAAAACATTCATACACAATGGCCGCCTAAGCACACATGCGCGCGGCCGAAATTGCTCCCGCCCACTATTTGGGACACCTGGGATTACCATCCTACCCCCGACCAGCAGTAGGTCCGAAATTTAAGAGGGGGGCAAAGTTTGTACTTTCCCCAAATTTCAAACAAGCGCGTCCCATCTTCTGTTCAAAAAAGCCAAAAACAAGCGCGTCCCAGACCGAAACATGGTTCCCCCCACCTGTCCAATTCCCCATTCGTACTCTGTGGGCGCCAAAACTACCTCTCCACCAGCCGCGAAACCCCGGCGTCCTCCGTCCGCCACCCCATCCCACCCATCAACCGCCGCCCTCCTCCATCACGCCGGAGCCGATACCCCGACGTTGTCGTCCACCGCAACCTCAACCGCAACGCCCTCCACGGCTAGTAGTTGAAGCCGAGGCCGAGCCGTCCATACCCGAGCCAGTTCAACCACGCTGTCCTGCGCCTCACCGCTGCCGCTCCAACTTCGCCACCCTCCACCGCACCGGAGCTGTTCCTGCTACGCCTTCCTTCGCCGCCTCGGATCTGCTTCCCCTCCGCCGACATACGGCCACGGCAACACAGTCAACAATTTGGCCATGGGTTCGTCCAAGCCTGCACCCTCCAGAACATCGGTTTCCCCGGTAAAAAGAAGAAGATCGACGCGACATGTGGAGGTGACCACACCGACAACCGAAAAAGGTACTCCTCTTCCCTTATTCGTGCAAACCTTACGTCTCTGCTTGCACGGTACTCATTCCACAGAAGACACTAGTTGACCGCTTCTTCTTGATACTAGATGTTCCTAGTAACTCGCGATGCACAAGGTTTCTCCTCATATATTATTTCACCTTAGCTAGAGGTCCATCGCCCCCCCTGAATTTCAATTTCTGGCCAGTTGATTCCCAATTAACGGAAGCATTCCCCGGCGTAACAGGCGCTAGTACGCCTATTACGCCGGGGAAGCAGCGCATTGGTGTTTATCTTAGGGGCGTGTGCGGCCTAGAGCTACTGGCGCCCGATCTGGAGGTCGGCCGGGATTAAAGGGATGGCCTGGGGGCGCTGCCAAGCACGGCGGTGGTGTGAGGTCGATGGGAGGGCGGGGCGGCGGAGGCAGGGGTCTGGGCCGGTGGTCGCTGGCGGTTCGAGAAAGATCGTCAACAGTGGCTGGCGGGAGGTAGACGAAGGCCATCTGTCCGTTCCTTATAGATCGGACGGTTCATTAAAAAAATCGACTGACCTATTTATTTTCAGTCGACTGTTATCTTAGATATGACCACATGTGGTGGTGTGCTGGAGGAGTACATGCATTTCCTGTGCTCATATATTACAAAATCATACGGAGTAGAATCTAATTTTGTTTGCCATGCAATGTTGTAGAGCTATCATATGTCTCCTGTCATTTATTTTTCAGCCACCTGCTATCTGCTACTTTTACAGTGCACTAGTTCTGCACACACTTCACCCTTACTCTCACTATTGTGTTTTTATGCAAGGGTATTTCAAACTCTGCTGCCAGGAGAGAAGCCAAAAAGAAAAGAGAGAAGTCGCTCCAGCTTCATGTGCGGGTAGTGTCGTGGAATTGTCACGGCAGATGTCCTCGGGTTAGGACTTAGTCGTGGAGCCATCGCAATTGGGAAGCTTGAAGGGGTTAAGTGGGACAAGGAACACGAGGGTTTATACTGGTTCGGCCCCTTACGGTGAAGGTAAAAGCCTACGTCCAGTTGAGGTGGTATTAATCAGGGTTTCGATAACCAGGGAGCTAAACAGCTATGCCCGGCTCTCGATCAGATTGTTGTCGCCCCTAAACCGCTGCCGGGTCGTCCCTTTATATAGGGAGGTTGACACCCAGCGGCCCTTAGAGTCCCGGCCGGCTCATAAGAGTGTCCGGCTCGGACTCTAAACAATACTTGCCTTATACTACAAGTTCTCCTATAACAATAAAGATTGTACTACGGCCTTTAAGCCATATCCGGGTCTCAGCCCATCTCTGGCCCATTATCTTGGAACTTGGCTCCGGGCTTCTGGCAATGACCCTACAAGTAACCCGGCCCTCCTGGCGGGTGACTCCCAGGTCTATATCCTCAACATTAGGCCCCAGATTGACTTGAGCCGGCTCGTGTCAATCTTCAACTCTGCCGACAGAAAAATCTCCGGCTTACCGTTCGTGTGAAGGCCATAACCCGGTGTGACGTCATTCTCCGGACTCCGGATAATCCGCCGTGACGTCATCCTCCATTAAGTCCGTTTTTTACTCCGCCAGATCCGCAACGGATCTCTGCTGTTACTGTCTTTCCGAAAATCGAGGCGCCGTGAGGGGGAGATAACCACGCCGTGGTCTCCTTGAATCTCGCGCCCACTTATGACTTACCTTATAAATAGGCCGGCCCGGCACTCTCTTCTCACACTCTCCTTCTTCTTCCTCGCGCTGTCGTTCCTCTGCCCGAGCTTCTGCCGCCACCGCCGCCGTTGCGCCCCTGATCTTCATCGACCCGGCCGCTGCATCACCCTGACCCGGACCAGATAACGGCGGCGACCTTCGCTCTTCCTCAACTCCGGTGAGTCTTCTCTGCCTTGCTAGAACAGATCTGTGGTAGGGTTCCTCCCGTTCTTCGTGTTCGTCACCTTTGCCCAGAAACTCGGCAGTCCTCGTCACCACTGTAGTCAGTTGATCTTTATCCTTGCGTAAAACCACTGCGGTAGACGTTCGGAACTCATTTCATCTGCAAGAAATCCTCTTTTTACTGCATAAGAACTGTGTTCAACCTCAAGAACTTCTCCTGCCTCTGTTTTTTAGGTCTAGAAAATTTTCTCTGCTCCGACTATTTTGATCCAAAAAAAGTTACGGTAGTATGTGAAACCTGTTTACCACACTTAGTAAAAACGCAACCATTGAATCTCGGCGGCTTACATGTCCGGTTTAAAGAGAACCATGCTCTGTAAAATCCTCCGACTTAACTGCAGTAAGCCGTAGATGACCAACTTAACCTGAAAGCCCCGACAGCTTAGATAACCCACCATATCAATATATATCATTAGTCCCCTTCATAAGCCGTCACTGTAGTTTGAATGATAATCCCCGGCTTATAATTAACCCGGACACTTTTCTCTTCCTCATAGACCACCAACCGTCACCATGCCTCCCAAGGCTCCCATCACTTGCAACTGGATGAAATCCAACGTCACCGAAGAGACCCTGGCCAACTTTGTTAAGTCCGGATATCTGCCCAAGAAGGAAGTGATGTCCTACCGTGCCCCTGACCCGTCCGAAGAAAGACCTCAGCCGAGGGACGGGGAGGTAGTGATCTTTGCAGACCATATGAGCCGGGGCTTCGCACCGCCCGGCTCAAAATTCTTCCGGGACGTGCTCAACTTCTTTGACCTTCGGCCTCAGGATATAGGACCCAATTCCATATCCAACATCTGCAACTTCCAAGTTTTTTGTGAAGTATATCTTGGAGAAGAGCCGAGTCTGCTGCTCTTCAGAGAGCTGTTTTATTTGAACCGCCAAACCGAGTGCGCAAACGGTCCAAGTCTAGAGTTAGGCGGCATCTCCATCCAACGGCGCAGGGACTGTCTATTTCCTTACGCAGAACCGCCAAGTCACCCCAAGGACTGGAACATGACTTGGTTCTACTGCCAAGACACGTCCCCGGCTGATGAGAGCCCGCTGCCCGGCTTTCGCCCAACGCGCCTGGAGCCGACTCATCCGCTATCCGACAAGCTGACTGCCGCGGAACGCCAGCCTCTGCTTCCAACGATCAATAAGATCAAGGCCCTGCTAGGCAACGGTCTGAACGGAATAGACCTGGTCCGGGTCTGGATCTCATGGCGGGTGATCCCATTGAGCCGCCGCCCCGGCTTAATGTGTGAGTACACCGGGCGAAAGGATGACCCGCAGAGGCACAGTCGCAACGACCTTCCAGAAGACGTTGCCGAAGAAGAGACCAAGGCTCTATTAAACGAGAGCCTGGCAGACTGTGGAAAAACCGGGCTAGCCCCGTTCTGCAAGACCAATCCAGCCCCAGCGGTAAGCCGCTGACTTTAACCTTTCCATTTTTTTTACCTGTCATCTTACTAAGAACTCATTACTGTATTTCTCAGGCTGATGATAAATTCTGGCGGGTCAAGTATGACCATGAGGCGGCCAAGAAGGCCAGGAAGGCGAAGAAAGCCGCCAAGAGAGCCGCCCCTCGCAAAAAGGGAAACAGACCCACTGCTTCGGAGCTGCTGCAATTAAGCGATAGCTCCGAGTCAGAGGTAACCCTTAAACCTTTAAACTCTTGCCATATTTATTGTTTGCTGCTGTCCACTTTACCATCATTTTGCTTATTGACAGGATGACACCGGCGCCAGTAACCCGGTGATTGAAGAGGTAACATTACTCCCCTCCGACTCGGAGCCTTTGCCACAGCTGAAAGTCCGAAGGGTAACCCGGAAAGTAAGCTTTTCTCATCCATTAGCTCATCAAGACCCTCAATTTCTTTTGAAGCAGCAGGTTCACGAAAGCCGGCGTCTCACCCGGGCCCGCAAGGACACCGACCTCTCCGCCGGGTTACCCGACGCGACAAGGAAACGTCGCACCGAGGTCTTTTCTCACTTGTACCCTTTTCATCCGTTGGCGGGTGTTATCCGTCAACCGCTTAATTCTTCTGACTCCAATTACCAGGAGACCTCCCCTTCTTCTGGTGACTCCATGCAGTCAAGTCTGCCGGCCTTCAAAACTGCACCCGGGTAATAACAATCACCTTACATTACCTGTCTGTATTTACTCTTTGTATGCCTAACACTTCTGTCTTTTCAGTGCCCAGGCAAAGCTCACCAAAAGAGCAAAGAAGACCAGGTCAGCCGGAGTGCCGGACTTGCCTGAGCCGGAGACGACGGCTCAAGATCCGCCAGCCGCCTCCGAGGCCACCATTCCCATGGATACGGCGCCTGAAGCCCCTGCCCCGACCACCAAGACAACGACCGAAGCGTCAGCTAATCCGGAGGCCTCCGGCTCAACCCCACCGGCTAACGACCCGGACGTGGTAATTACCCGGACGGAGTATGTTGAGCCGGGGAGGCCGACCGCACTGGCCCAATGCTCCGCGAAGGGGGAGCTGCTGCGACCCCACCGGGCGAATCTGGATCTCTCGGGCTACCCCGATTTGAGCATTGGAGAGCTCGTTTCTGGCTACATCAGCCAGGTTCACAAGAGCCGGGACGCGGAGATCGCCATGGTCAATCAGATCCAACAAAAGTCTGAGGTAACCTTCTGCTGTCTTCTTACTTTCCGCATAGTGATCCTTGTCATGCTAGCCCCCAAGTCTATAACTTATACTTGGCATATGTTGTAGACTTAGAGTCCGGCTTACTTAATTGAACCAGCAGTACGTAGATAGACACGTTCAATATGCATTAGCCCCAAAGTGCCAAGTGTCTTTGCTTGGAAAGTGCTTGGGACTTATATAATGACTGTTTAATAACCCGGAAATATATGCAGGCTACTGGCAAGAAATTTGAGTCGGACCTTGCGGGTCTCAAGAGCCGGTTAAAAACTCAAGAGATGGAGACCCGGAAGGCGAATGCCAAGTTTGTCTCCAGCATCGCCGCTCAGGAGAAATTGAAGACTGAATTCGACGCTGAGCGGAAGGCCTGGGCTGAGGAGAAAGCCGCACTGGTGACCCGGGCAGAACAGGCGGAGAAGGCCCTCACTGAGAAGACCGCTGAGCTCTCCGGTCTAAAGCACCAGGTTTCCCAAATGGTGGCTGCTATCTTCGGTAAGTCGCCTCACCGGCTTTCATCAAGTCTGCACATGTTACGATTCACCCTTGTCACCGGCTTACCTGACCTTTATTAAACAGGTCCCAGGAGTGCCAACCTCAACCAGAGCGTGGTCACCAAGCTAAAGGCCGTGTACACCCTGGTGGAACAACTCTACACCGGGTCACAGCGCGCCTTAGCTGTGGTGGCCCTATCCAATGAGGTGCCAACCCATCTGGCTGAAGTCCTGCGCCGGCTCGCAGTTTTGCCACAGCGAATCCAAGAGCTACGTCGAGCCTCCGCAAGATCCGGAGCAATTGCCGCGCTGAGCCGGGCCAAAGCCTTCCTGCCGGAGCTAGACCCGGCAGACATCGCCCTGGGTTACCCCAGCCTGAAGGAAGACGGCTCCACCTTCGACCAGAAGGATTTCGCGGCATGCGTGAAGGCTGTACGCCCGGTGGCCACCATCATCGGGAACGACACCGACTTAACCAAGTATCAGCCGGGGTACAACGCGGAGAATCAGAGGATTCCAACCCCTCGCTATGAAGCTCTTAGTCTGATTCCTCCGGCTCGCCAACACACCTACGCCCCCGAGATTGACCCGGCCGGGTTAATTGACGAAGAAGCTCAGTTCGAAGCTCTCAGCGGCATCAACTGGAAGTCGTCGACCTTCGAAGCCTTGGGATCAGCCGGAGCAGAAGATGAGCCGGGGACTTCGACTCAGCAGGCGTCATAAACCGGCTAGCGGCTCACCAAACAACGCTCCACCCTTGAAACTTTGAAAGATTTTTGTAATAGAATAAGTGCAACAATTTATCTCTGCCGTGCCATCGTGCACGTAATGAATGCTGAAATCCTTTGAAGTCATTCTTTTGATGCTCCTCCGGGTCATAATTATCCTTCGTGCTTCTCAACCTTTAAAAAAGTACCTTCAAGCATCTGCATAGAAAGGTAAATCACAAGTCTCAAGACGGCTTACCACCCTCCGGATTAAATGACCCGGGTAGCATGGTTGGTATCTTAACTCTAATGGACTTGTCTTGATGACATCCAGGATGTTCAATTAACAAGATAACTCCAAAATTAAGCCGGTCAAGCGAAACCCGGCCATGCACACGTTGTCATAATCAGAGTAGACTTTGCGATAAATCGGAACTTAGGGGCTTCCAGTTCGAATACGACCAGAGACCCGGCCCGAAAGGGGTTTAAGCCAAGATTCGGATACGATCATATAGCCCCCAATGGGTGTGGCGATGCCAATCAAGAGGGTACCGACAGCTATGTTCTCTTGGGTTCGAATACGACCCATGTTTGAACAGGAAGCCCCCAAGTGATTCTGAAAATTGTTTAACGACGCTGATTCGAATACGATCCACGTCGGTTCTCAGAGGGGTTACACTATGATTCAAATATGACCAAAGGCAACCTCCCAATGAGCTCGGCACTTTGCCAATCAAATGGGTATCGACAGCTATGTTCTCTTTGGTTCGAATACGACCCATGTTTGAACAGGAAGCCCCCAAGTGATCTTACTGCTTACGGCTAGACTCAAATGCGATCATAAGCCGGATCCTCCTGTCAAATTAGTATGACACGTATATTTGGAGGAGAAAAAAGGAGAGAGGTCCTGCTTTATTGCTTATCATAATATATATATGTCTGAGATAAATATGTACACCACAAGAGCCGGTAGCTCAAGTGTAATAAGGCCGAAGCTGAGCGATATTCCACGGCCGACGGGTCTCCTCCTCAGATTTACGCGAATCTTTACGCTCCCGAACATCAATGAGGTAATATGACCCATTGTGCAAGTTCTTACTGACCACAAAGGGCCCTTCCCAAGGTGGGGATAATTTGTGTGCATCTGTTTGATCCTGGATGAGCCGGAGCACAAGGTCGCCTTCCTGGAAGACCCGGGTTTTGACCCGGCGGCTATGATAACGGCGCAGGTCTTGTTGGTAAATCGCTGAACGGGCTGCTGCCACATCACGCTGTTCATCCAACAAGTCCAGAGCAACTTGGCGCGCCTGTTCATTGTCCGTCTCAACATAAGCCGCCACACGAGGTGAATCGTGACGGATGTCGCTAGGGAGGACCGCTTCTGCCCCATAAACCATGAAGAAAGGCGTGAAGCCAGTAGACCTGTTAGGAGTAGTGTTGATGCTCCATAAGACGGAGGGCAACTCCTCCACCCAACAACCCGGCGTCCGTTGCAAAGGGACCAAAAGCCGGGGTTTGATGCCCTTCAGAATATCCTGGTTAGCTCTCTCAGCTTGACCATTGGACTGGGGATGAGCCACTTAAGAAACATCAAGCCGGATATGCTCTCGTTGACAAAACTCCTCCATAGCGCCTTTGGACAGATTAGTGCCATTGTCTGTTATGATGCTGTGCAGAAAGCCGAAGCGGAAGATCACCTTTTTCATAAATTGAACCGCCGTGGCCGCATCACACTTGCTAACTGGCTCAGCTTCCACCCACTTCGTGAATTTGTCCACTGCCACCAAGAGGTGGGTCTTCTTATCCCTGGACCGTTTAAAAGGCCCGACCATATCAAGCCCCCAGACCGCAAAGGGCCAAGTGATCGGGATCATCCTCAATTCCTGAGCCGGCACATGAGCCCGTCGGGAGAACCTCTGACAACCATCACACTTACTGACCAAGTCCTCCGCATCAGCGTGAGCCGTCAACCAATAAAAACCATGACGGAATGCCTTGGCCACAAGGGATTTTGAGCCGGCATGATGGCCGCAATCCCCTTCATGGATCTCGCGCAAGATCTCTTGACCTTCCTCAGGGGAAATACAACGCTGAAATACCCCTGAAACACTGCGATGATGCAACTCGCCGTTGATAACAATCATTGACTTGGCCCGCCGGATTATTTGCCTGGCCAAAGTTTCATCCTCAGGCAACTCTCCCCGGGTTATATAAACCAAGTACGGCATTGTCCAGTCTGGTATGACATGAAGAACCGCCACCAGTCGTGCCTCCGGGTCAGGGATAGCCAAGTCCTCCTCTGTAGGCAACTTAACCGAAGGGTTATATAGGACATCCAGGAAAGTGTTAGGCGGCACCGGCTTTCGCTGAGAGCCGAGCCGGCTTAAAGCATCAGCCGCCTCATTCTTCCTGCGGTCAATGTGCTCCACTTGATATCCCTGAAAGTGCCCAGCAATGGCATCAACCTCGCGGCGATAAGCCGCCATGAGGGGATCCTTAGAATCCCAAGTGCCTGATACTTGTTGAACCACCAAATCTGAGTCCCCAAAGCACCGTACCCGGCTTAAGCTCATCTCCTTAGCCACCCGAAGACCGTGGAGTAAGGCCTCGTATTCAGCCGCATTGTTAGTGCAAGGAAACATCAATTGTAGCACATACTGGAACTTGTCACCCCTAGGGGAAGCCGATACAACACCAGCCCCCGAGCCCTCCAGCTGCCTGGACCCATCAAAGTGAATAGTCCAATAGGTGTTATCCGGCTTCTGCTCAGGCACTTGCGACTCTGTCCAATCATTAATAAAATCCACCAAAGCCTGAGACTTAACAGCAGTGCGTGGCACATATTTGAGGCCATGAGGCCCAAGCTCAATAGCCCACTTAGCAATTCTCCCTGTAGCCTCTCGGTTCTGGATAATATCCCCAAGAGGGGCAGAACTGACCATAGTGATGGGATGACCCTGAAAATAATGCTTGAGTTTCCGGCTCGCCATGAACACACCATATACAAGCTTCTGCCAGTGCGGGTATCGCTGCTTGGACTCAATAAGCACCTCACTGACATAATAAACCGGCCGCTGAACCGGATGCTCCTTACCCGTCTCCTTACGCTCCACCACCATAGCCACACTGACGGCTCGTGTGTTTGCCGCCACATACAGTAGCAAGGGCTCCTTATCAACCGGAGCAGCAAGGACGGGGGGCTCTGCCAGTTGCTTTTTCAAATCCTCAAAGGCGGTATTAGCTGCGTCATTCCAGACAAAGTTATCAGTTTTCTTCATCAACTGATATAAGGGCATAGCCTTCTCACCCAAGCGGCTTATGAACCGGCTTAAAGCAGCGATGCGACCTGCCAAACGCTGAACATCATTTATACATGCCGGCTTAGCTAGAGAAGTGATAGCTTTGATCTTCTCCGGGTTAGCTTCAATTCCTCTGTCAGAAACCAAGAAGCCCAATAGCTTGCCCGCAGGAACACCAAAAACACATTTGGCCGGGTTAAGCATCATCTTGTAGACCCGGAGATTATCGAAGGTTTCCCTTAAGTCATCTATCAGGGTTTCCTCCTTGATGGACTTAACCACAATATCGTCCACGTAAGCGTGAACATTGCGCCCGATCTGTTTATGGAGACAATTCTGTACACAACGCTGGTAAGTCGCCTGCGCACACTTGAGCCCAAAGGGCATAGAGATATAGCAGAAGGCTCCAAAGGGAGTGATGAATGCCGTCTTCTCCTGGTCCTTAACTGCCATCTTAATCTGATGATACCCGGAATAGGCATCCAAGAAACTTAAGCGTGCACAACCTGCCGTAGCATCAATGATCTGATCAATACGAGGGAGAGCAAAAGGATCAGCCGGACACGCCTTGTTCAAGTCCGTGTAGTCCACACACATCCGCCAGGTGCCGTTCTTCTTAAGTACAAGCACCGGGTTAGCCAACCACTCTGGGTGAAAAACCTCAACAATGAACCCGACCGCCAAAAGCCGGGCCACTTCTTCACCAATAGCCTTCCGCCTCTCTTCGTTAAACCGTCGAAGGAACTGTCTGACCGGCTTAAATTTTGGATCAACATTGAGAGTGTGCTCAGCGAGTTCTGTTGGTACACCTGGCATGTCAGAAGGTTTCCATGCGAAGATGTCCCTATTCTCACGGATGAACTCGATGAGCGCGCCTTCCTATTTCGGGTCCAGATTTGCACTGATGCTGAACTGCTGAGACGAGTCACCTGGAACAAAATCAACAAGTTTAGTCTCATCAGCTGATTTAAACTTCATTGCTGGTTCATTCTCCGTGGTTGGCTTTTTCAGAGAGGTCATATCTGTTGGGTCAACATTGTCTTTATAAAATTTCAACTCTTCTGTGGCACAAACAGACTCTGCATAAGCCGCGTCACCTTCCTCACACTCCAGAGCCACTTTCCGGCTGCCGTGAACCGTAATGCTCCCGTTGTGACCCGGCATCTTGAGTTGTAAGTACACATAACACGGCCGTGCCATGAACTTGGCGTAAGCCGGCCGTCCAAATATGGCGTGGTAAGGACTTCTTATCTTGACCACCTCAAAGGTCAACTTCTCCACCCTGTAGTTGTTCTCATCACCGAAGGCCACTTCCAGTTCGATCTTGCCGACTGGATAAGCCGATTTACCGGGTACCACGCCATGGAAGATAGTATTTGACTGGCTGAGGTTCTTATCAACTAGCCCCATACGACGGAAAGTCTCATAATAGAGGATGTTGATGCTGCTGCCTCCATCCATGAGTACCTTTGTGAACTTATAGCCTCCCACTTGAGGAGCCACCACTAAGGCCAGGTGGCCCGGGTTATCCACCCGGGGAGGGTGATCCTCCCTACTCCACACTATGGGCTGCTCCGACCACCGTAAGTAGCGTGGAACCGCCGGCTCAACAGTATTAACAGCCCTCTTGTGAAGCTTCTCGTCTCGTTTGCACAAACTAGTGGTGAACACGTGATACTGTCCACCGCTAAGCTGCTTTGGGTTGGTCTGATAGCTCCCCTGTTGCTGTTGATGACCCTGACCAGACTGTTGATTAAAGCCCCCTTGACCGTTCTAAGGACCGGAATTTGACCCGCCGCCCGGGCCATGAAAGCCGCCGGCGCCTGAGCCGCCACCCGGACCATTGTAGTTTTTAAAGGCCTTCATGATAGCACAATCCTTCCACAGATGAGTCGCTGGCTTCTCTCTAGAACTGTGTCTCGGACAAGGTTCATTCAACAGCTGTTCCAGAGAAGGTCCTGACCCGCCGCCTCGGGGAGGGGGCCTCCCCTTGCGTCGCTGGTTATTACCTTGAGAGTTGGTGTTGGCTACAAACTCTAGGCTGCCATCGGCCTTGCGCTTGCCTCCTCCTTGGTTCCCCGGGCTAAACTGAGGACCCTTGCCGTTGCCGTTCTTCTTTCCCTTCCCTGCCCTTTCATCATCTGAAGGGGGATCCTTGGTACCATCGGAATCGGCGTACTTGACAAGAGCTGCCATCAGTGTACCCATATCAGTACAGTCACGCTTAAGCCGCCCGAGTTTCATCTTTAGGGGCACAAAGCGACAGTTTTGTTCCAACATTAAGATTGCAGAGCCGGCATCCATCTTATCCGATGAATGTATGATCTCCTTGACCCGGCGAACCCAATGGGTCGTGGATTCACCCTCCTGCTGCTTACAGTTAGTCAGATCCATGATTGACATAGATTGCCTGCAGGTATCTTTGAAGTTTTCAATGAACCGGGCTTTCAGCTCAGCCCAAGACCCGATGGAGTTCGGCGGTAACCCTTTCAACCACGTGCGGGCAGTTCCATCTAACATCATGGTGAAATATTTGGCCATGGCCGCCTCGCTGACTTCCAGCAATTCCATAGCCATCTCATAACTCTCGATCCAGGCTGCCGGCTGTAAGTCTGCTGTATAGTTAGGCACCTTCCTAGGTCCTTTGAAGTCCTTGGGTAGACGTTCATTACGGATAGCTGGCATCAAACACGGGACACCCCCGGTTCTAGTAGGGATACCCGCATCAACGGATAAGCCGAGGGGGGGGGTCTGGTAAGCCGTCAATTGAGGCGCCTGCTCCGCCTCCTGGCGTGCTTGGTCTGCTACGTAGAAGGCTCCATTATGAGCCGGGCCATGACCAGGGGGCGGGTCATGGCGTCGGACATTACTTGAGCCGGTCGCCGAGACCATGTGCCGGCTGTAACTCGGGCTCTGCCCTGGACGAGGGGTTGAGTGGATCCTATCTCGGCTGTAGGAGTACGCCTCTTGTTGCGCCAGTGCTGTATGAAGGAGTTCTCTGACCCGGCGGGTCTCAATAGCCGTCGGAGAGTCGCCATCAACGGGCAGAGCCGCCAGCCGTGCCGCCGCGGCGACCATGTTCTCCAGCGGGTTATTATAATGGCCCGGGGGTATTGGCACATATTGAGGCGGGGCAGGGGGCCCCTGGGGAGGCCCCATCACTCGTGGTTGAATAAGGGGTCCAGACCCGGGTGCTACGACCCCTGGCGGGTGACTAGACCCTGCACCTGGCGTGTTGAAGAGGTTGCGCGGATCGTAGACCGGCGGGAGTCGAGATTGAGCCTTTTGATGCCTCCTTCTCATGACCTCATTGGCCGCGTTCTGATCCATCGTGAGTTGGAAGGACTGCGCCTGAATCAGCTGGGTCTGGGCATCGAGAGCCGCCCGCTCCGCAGCCAGCCTGATCCCTTCCGCTGCAAGGTCCTCTTTAGCTTTTATCAGATCCAATTTTAGCTGTGCCACCGCCGCATCATGCTAAACTTGATCCGCCGGGTCGACCGTGGCGGTTAACAGGGTCGTCATCTTATCCGTGAGATCCATCAGCACCTGAGCCGGGGAGGGCACCGGGTTTTCCGATCCGGCAGCGGGGTTCTGAACAGGCTGCGCACCAGCCATAAAAACTCCGACCTGACTTGGCGGCTCAAAAAGGTCTGGAATACTGTTGCCATCGGAATAACTCATGAGCCTGCCATCTTGAAGTTGGTACAACGAGTTTGACTCATCAGCGGCCGACTCGCCGTCAGAGCCGGCGGCCGCCTCATCACCAGACCCGGATGGATCAGAGGGCCCTCCGTGGATGCATCCCACAAAAGCGCGCTTTAAGGCAGGCCGGGCCCGGGTGGGTCGTGCGCGCTGAGCCATTTCGATGAGACCGGCGCGGAGATCCGGCTCGGGGCCCGGCTCTCCAATCTTGCCGATGAAGACATGAATTCCACCGAAGGGGACCCGGTACCCGTACTCCACTGAGCCGGCGTCGGGGCCCCAGTCCGCATCGTCGATGTAGAGCTTGCCGCGACGACTCTTGGTCATCCGGCCCACAGCGTATCCCTTGAGCCCTTCGAAGCTGCCCTTCAAGAACTCAAATCCACCGTGCGCCAGCCCCACGGTGGGCGCCAACTGTCGTGGAATTGTCACGGCAGATGTCCTCGGGTTAGGACTTAGTCGTGGAGCCATCGCAATTGGGAAGCTTGAAGGGGTTAAGTGGGACAAGGAACACGAGGGTTTATACTGGTTCGGCCCCTTACGGTGAAGGTAAAAGCCTACGTCCAGTTGAGGTGGTATTAATCAGGGTTTCGATAACCAGGGAGCTAAACAGCTATGCCCGGCTCTCGATCAGATTGTTGTCGCCCCTAAACCGCTGCCGGGTCGTCCCTTTATATAGGGAGGTTGACACCCAGCGGCCCTTAGAGTCCCGGCCGGCTCATAAGAGTGTTCGGCTCGGACTCTAAACAATACTTGCCTTATACTACAAGTTCTCCTATAACAATAAAGATTGTACTACGGGCTTTAAGCCATATCCGGGTCTCAGCCCATCTCTGGCCCATTATCTTGGAACTTGGCTCCGGGCTTCTGGCAATGACCCTACAAGTAACCCGGCCCTCCTGGCGAGTGACTCCCAGGTCTATATCCTCAACAGGTAGGCAAGACACGTTACAGCGCTATAAAGGGTGCAGTGTCAGCAGATGGAGACGGTAAACGTAGCTCTGGAGTTGATGACCTCGCTCGCAATGAACCACCATCCCAGGTGCTTGCTTTAACTTCCCGGTGTCATATGTGATTGCATGTTCCATATGGTGTCTAGCTTGTATTCGAAAGGCCGAAGTCGGTAAGATAAGGAAAGATATTTTTTTACATGAACCACCATCACGTGAGCACCAAAAGACAAATAGCTAGTCAGGGCACTGGCCGAGCCAGTGACAAGCCCAGCAAAGATAGGCATCACCTAGAAGCCAACTAAAAAGCTGCGATGGTGGCGAAGTAGCCCGCCTCCCACCGGGCTCTCAGGTCCTAGATGATCATGCTCACCACTCCAGCCGGATGTCTAGCTTGTATTGCTTCCAATTTGGTTAAATTGCATCTGCTTAGCTTACACATTATACCTTTGAATATGACATGCCTTTCTGTTTTTGGTACATACTAGTACATCTGTGTATTAACCATGTTCTTACATCAAACTAATGTTCTTGTGTATCCCTCATCAATCACTTATGACGAGGCAGGCAGGCAAGGGGACTACTCCTCATTTAAAGAATGCAGCGTCAGCCTCCCGACATGATTCTCAAGAAACAGAAATGCTAGATGAAGATAGTGAATGTAGCTCTGTAGTTGATTACAACATTTCCCCTACACTAGCATCGCAGGTGCTTGCTCTAACTTGGCAGCGTGATATGTGGTTGCATGTTGCATATGGTGTCTAGATTGTAATTCTTCCAATCTGGTTAAACTGCATGTGCTAGTCTGCTTAGCTTATACATTATACCTGTTAATGTGACATGCCTTCCTGTATTTAGTACATAGTACATCTGTCTATTAAGCATGTCCTTACATAAAACTATTGTTTTTTTGTATCCCGCATCAATCAACATGACGAGACACCTTTAGTATATGCAATGCGATATTAGTTGCATCTTTCATATGATTTATAGCATGTGCTGCTTCTAATTTGTTGAAATTCCATTTATGATGGGACGCTTTTAACTTGGCAGAGTCATATTGGTTGCATCTTTCATGTGGTGTCTAGCTTGCATTGCTTCTTATTTGCTGGAATGGTTTCTGCTTAGTTTACACAAACAATTGTGAACATGCCATGCCGTCCTGTTTTCGTACATATTCCATCCTGGTATCATGTGTTTGCCTTATAGTGATTGTCAGTATCATGCATGAATGAGTTCTGAAGAGAGAATTTTATTGCTTTTTCTTGTCGGTTTTACTTGACAATTCAAAATCAATAAAGCGGAAGGAAGTTAGCAAGGCAGCGGATAAAGGTGCTCCTTCCGAACGGAGGGCCTCTACAGTTTCTACTCCTCCACACCCCCAAGATGATTTCCAAGACAACACATGCATAGACACTCAACAAAGCTGTGTTTATGATGAGCACGTCTCCCCTAGTGCAGCATCACCGGTGCTCCCTCTAACTTGGCACTGTTATATGTGGTTGCATGTTATGTGTGATGTCTAGCTTGTATTGCTTCTAATTTTGTTGAATTCCATCTGCTTACTTTACACATTATACTTGAATAAGACACGTGTTCCTGTTTCTAGAACATACAATATCTGTCTATCACACCATGTTCTTACATCAAATTACTACTGTTGTGTAACCTGCAACAATCACTTATCATAAGACAAGTTTGACTTCGGAGTGTGATATAGGTTACATCTCACATTCTTTTCTAGCTTGTACTACTAATTATTTGAAATGGCACTTATGACGAGACAGTTTTAACTTGGTAGAGTGATATTCGTTGCATCTTTCACATGGTGTCTAGCTTTCATTGCTTCTAATTTGTTGAAATGCCTTCTCCTTAGTTTACACATCATAAGCTGTGAATATGCAATGGCACTACTGACGAGAGACCTCTAACATGGTAGTGTGATGTTGTTTGCATCTTGCATATGATTTATTTCTTGTACTGCTTCACATTTGTTTAAACGCCATTTATGATGAGACACTGTTAACTTGGCAGAGCGATATTTGTAGCATCTTTCATATGGTGTCTACCTTCCATTGCATTGCTTCTAATTTGGTGAAATGTCTTCTTCTTAGTTTACACATCATAGTTCTGGTTATCTCTTCCGTCTTGTTTTTCATACATATTACATCCTCCTATCATGTGGTTGTCTAACATCAAAGTTCAGTTCGTCTGCATCACGCATCAATTTGTTCTGAAGAACTAAATTGTTATTCGTTTTTTCTTGTCGGCTTGACTTAACATGGCACAGAGAAAGAGGAAGAAACACAGAATGGCAGGGAATGAGAAGCGGATGAATCCTGCAGATTCTGCTGGTACTGATGGTGCAATAGAAGGTCAAAGTCCAGCGGAAAATTCTACAAACACGGCATCCCATGCTACACGAGTTGCAAAAAACGCCAAACAGAAACAAATAGCTGCCACCAAACAAGCAGAGACAACCCTAGTTCTTGCAACACCTACCACAGTACTACCAGCTGCACGACTTACTCGTGCGTCAACTGAGCTAGTAGCACGTTCCCAAGATCCCTTGCCACCTGACACTACTTCCCAAGCACTCTTGACACAAGACGAGTTGGCAATATCAGACGAACCTTGTGAGCTTCAACAGCAACAAGGTAGTTGCTGGAGTCAAGTTACAGTTGCATGCTTCTTTATATGTAGTCTCACAGTTTGATGTACACTAACACTTCCTATGTTCGTTGTTGGACTAGCACCTAGGCGCAAGAGGAAACAAACATCAGGGATAATGCTCGATAGGTTAACTAAATCTAGAGGAGGAAGAATGGAGATCCGTTTTGAGGCAGGTTTAAAAAGGCCACGCGATGCTACAGAGTCAGCCAAGTTAGTATCAGAGGCAGCGGTTGTCGTTAGGTGTCATGTACGTATCCTCCCAACATGGATTCAGTACAGGAATGACAAAGACGAAACCCAGTTCAACACCTTCCTTGACCATTTATCTGTAAGTATGGTTATGTATGGAAACTAGTAATATCGTCTTGCTCTGTCCCATACTTTCTAGGTTGCTGATAATGAGACTCCCATAATTTTCAACAGGTGAGGTTCAAGTTGGATAGCCAAGATGATGCAACCAGACAAGCTTGCACCCATGTTTTCAAGTCTGCTCTGCGACAGTATCGGTATAACTTGAGGAAAACTCACTTTGAAGGCAAGGCTAACAGTGAACTTTCCCAAACATCTCCAGTGGAAAATATATCGGATGAAGACTGGAGGGGCCTTGTTAAACACTAGTCTGATCCGAAGTATCAGGTACATTATATATATGTGATCAGATCACATGTTGAAGTCCTATTTATGCATGTGCCACACAAATCTATCTTCTTGTAGGTGAACTGTTCAAAGAACAAGGCTAACCGTACGAAAGTGAAATTCCAACAGACGACAGGATCTCGTAGCTATATTGCACACAGCGAGGCTCTTGTAATTAGCTGCTGTTTCACTCTTTTCGCTATACCATATTATCAGATCTATATTGACTTGTTCCAAATGCAGAGGAAAGCCCGCAAGGACCAAAAAGTACCTGAACCAAATGCTGTGGAAATCTTCAAGGACTGTCACACCAGCAAGAAGAAGGGAATGACTACACTAGTCAAAGCCGATGTTTTAAGTCCTTAATCCTCATGCCTTTTAACTACTACTTACTCTGACTTGTGCCTTGAACTGCATGGTTTGCAGCCAATGTCTATTACTCTTTTCAATTTTATACACAATTGTATTAGTGTATCATTGCACCTTACAAGGTTTAAAAGAGAGGAGTGATGTTCCTTTGATCTTGACCCGTAATCTAGTTCCGTGCTAGACTTGCCCACACAACATTACAATTGCCTGTTTGTCTATTCTCAGTTGTTTTGTGATATGAATGATGTCATACTATGCTTACCGTATTATAAACTTCGTCTCTTTATCCTTAGCCCTCAATACAATGTGAAGAAATAGACAATACATTAGCGATGGTACATGGTCATATGTTTGGAACCTGGTTTTATTATGTACTTTGCAATAAAATACAACTAATATTTTACATGGGTTCACCAGAATAAGTTCTGTATATAGACCAAAGCTATTTTGTTTGGTTTTGCTGCCTCCTTAATATCTTCTATTCTGGTACTACTAATGTAAAACCTCAACTTTTCAGCAAAGCTATGGAAAAAATGGTGGAACCGCCACCTTCTGAAGGTGGCGAGGCAACTATAACCGCAATGTCAGCTCTTGCTGCAGTGGGTCAGTACCTGTCCACTAACAGTGCCAAAAGCACGTTCCTGCGTAATACTGGGTTGGTTGTTTAGGCAATATCGTCCAAACTGCCTCATGACCAAGATATGCAAGCTCAAAGCAATGTTGTATCTGCGCTCCAGACACAAGTCCATTCCCTAACAGAGACCCTTTGTGAAACAAGGAGAAACATTGCTCAATGTCGTCAAGATATGCATGGTTTTGAAACCAGACTATCAAACATTTGCTATGTTGTTCAGGAGCCTAGGGGAAATGAAGGCGAGGGTTATGGTGCTCCATCGGACAATACAGCATGAAAACGTAACAGTCAGGTCAAATGAACTGAGCTTCTGAACTTCTGGTGGTGCATTTATCTGCTAGACTGTTAAGTTTTATGCCAACCTTCCTTTTGTTATATAGTTGAAATTTGTTTTGGTGCGATACAAAATTTATTCTTAACGTGCAGCCACCGGCTGAACAAAACAGCAAGCCATTTTTGTATAGTGTAGGGTGTTCCCTATATTTGCACTGGTGGCGATCTTTGATGCCGAGTGGATGTAATCTGTGCAATCGCCTTAATAGCCTAGCGTTAGTTTCGGCCTTATTTATTTCCTAGTCTTCTTTTTCCCTGGTTTGCTAGTGGCCGCAACTACCATGGGCCATATACGGGCCGTAGGATCCATGGGTCTCCTACGGGCCGTCGATAAATGGGCCTGTAATCGGTGGGCCTCGGGCCGTCGGATAAATGGGTCTACATGGGCCGTAATCGGGCGTAATTGGTATCGGCCCAGCACGGTAACAGGCCGTTAACAGGCCGTAGGACAACAAAGGATTAATTCTGTCACAGGCATAACGGGTCGTTAATGGGCCAGAATATAGGACGGGCTGGAAACGGCGCAACGGGTTAACAGGCCAGAAACGGGCCGACTCTTGCCATGGGCCGAATTTGGCCCATTAGGGTAACAGGCCAGTAACGGGCCGACTCTTGCCATGGGCCGAATTTGGCCCATTAGGGGAACAGGCCAGTAACGGGCCGACTCTTGCCATGGGCCGAATTTGGCCCATTAGGGGAACAGGCCAGTAACGGGCCGACTCTTGCCATGGGCCGAATTTGGCCCATTAGGGGAACAGGCCAGTAACGGGCCGGAAGTAATCGAGGGCCGAAAAGGAGCCCAAGAACGTATGGGCCGTCAATAGGTCAAAAGCTAACACGGGCTGGAAACGGCCCATGTAAATCACGGGCCGTTAACGGGTATAAAGAAAATTACTGTTCATTATGGGCTAGAGTCACCGTGGGCCTGTAAAGGGCCGAAAGATACGAAGGTCTCATATGGGCCGAAAGACATCGTGGGCCATACATGGGCCGAAAGTGAAATGGGCTGGTGTTATATTCGACGGCCCACATGACGTTGTTGGGTCGATTTCCTTTAGGTCCTAACGGGCCGTGAGTTAACGGGCCGTAAAATGGGCTATTTGCGAAGAGACCGTTAACAGGCTTTTCATGGGCCAACCCGTTAACTTTTGACCAAGTCAAACGGGCCGGCTTTGTAAGCTAAATGGGCCAGTTGTGGGCCGTGGCACGTGTGGACATATCATAGGCGCCTATCTGACCCACCGACGAGCTGATACGTGTTTCGTCCGGCCAATAAGAATTTTACGCATGGAAATTTCCCATTGGTCGGGGCTGTTAACGGGTTATCGGATCCAAAACCCGACCCGATAGCTTAACGGAGTTCGGTGGATGCCACGTGTCGGTCACCCTTGACGAAAGCACTTCTGTGACGCGTGATTTATCGTCATGGAAGTGGACACTTCCGTGATTATAATTTTGGTAATGTCATGGAACACTTCTACGACAGCACAGGTATGACTATCTTGATTCTGTCATAAATTTGTCATGGATGTACATGTATGACAAAAAACACGACCTACTGTGACAAACACGTATCATCACGGAAGTGTATTATTTTTGTAGTGTAGCTCAACCAGCTAGGCAGGCACCTGCGTGGCACCGTGAGGCCTCTACGCCGACTCAGCTAGCACCTACGTGGTGGCATGCAGATCTTCATGAAGACTCCACCACCGCGCCAGCCCAGCAGCCAGCCAACGTGGCGCTACAACGCCTCGTCAGCTCAGACGCGCGTCGCAGCCAGGCGAGGCGGCGACAGCTGGGACGAGCTTCCTTGCCGTCCTCGATAAAGCAAGAGGGGCACGTCGGTAGCGCATTAAATGCGTTTGTCCGACGGCGCCAGAGGATAGAGTCATCCACTGTACACCTTTCCACCTCCTGTGTGCCACTGTGGCAACCCCTTTTGTCTATAAAAGGAGGCCTGAGGCGACCAGGAGAAGGATTCGGATCTTTTGGACTAGGGACACACCATAGCTAGTTCAAGAACTCAAGAACACTCAAATACATACAACAAAGCAGGACTAGCGTATTACGCATCCTCGCGGCCCGAACCTGGGTAAACGATCCTTGTGCTGGCTTCTGGACCTGCTCTTTGCACAACCCCGCGCCCGCCAACCGTAGGAGGGATCCCAGTGACCCCATAGGTGTTGTTTCCACCGACATCTTTGGCGCGCCAGGTAGGGGGCGCAGTTGTGAAAATCCGGTCTAGCGGTTGGCCTAGCAGTTCTTCATCGCCATGGCTCCCAAGAAGAAGACGATCACGGTGATCGGTTCATCCGGAGCCGTACGAAGATGATCACGGTGATCGGTTCATCCAGAGCCGGACGGCCCGCACCAGTGCGGGCGAGCAGCGGGCCGGTCGCGGACAGAACCCGAGGCGCGGCCCGCGGGCACCAACATCGCTCTGGCAGTCAGAGCCTGGCGAGCAGCGTCGTTCGTGCGCAAGACAACGGGCCGCATGTCACCGAACCCAAGAATGGAGCTGGGGCCCCCACAGGCGGCGCGGGGCCCTCCAGGGGTGGCGCCGTGCCACATACGGGCGGTGCAGCAACCTCCAAGACGCCTACGCCAGCGCCCACAACACGCTCTTCCCAGGGTGTGCGCGACGAGCAGCGTCACCACGCTGGTGACCCCGGACGCCGCCGTGGGAAGAGTCATGTGCATCATTCGCGGGACGAAGGAGGCCAGCATGCCCGCCGAAGTGCTGGCGAAAATGGCGCACAACCGCCAGGCTGTGATAGAGCTACTTCTAACGATGTTAGAAGTCGGAGCGCGTCACGGTGCACGCAACTTTCGCCGCCACCCACGCCAGCAGAAGCTTTGGTGCGCGCGCAGCTGCTCCTCGACTTCCCTCCTGCCGCCGAAAAGCTCGACGAGTGGAGAGCCACCATCCGGAGCCTCGTCGGTGTCGCCAAGAAAGATGAACCGCGACCAGCCGGGCCCTCGGGGCGACGCTCCGTCGAGCCACCACATGCCAGCGGTGGAAGGACCGGAGGTGCTGCAGCCATGGTGGACTCTCCTCCCCCACGCCAGTTTCCACGGGTGCCAGTCCGTCGTGATGACACTTGTGATAACATTTCCATAGCGTCGTCCGACCCACGGACCCGCCGCGATCAGCGCCAAGTTCTTTGGGAGCAAGCCCATGAAGACGCTCGAACCACCATCGAGCGCCGGCGCGATGCGCGCCACCAGGCAGATAGGCGGGCAGGGCCCACTATGGACCACCCAGCGCCAGGAGGCTCCGGTGGCCTACCCTACGAGGTGGGTTGCCCGGCCTTTACCCGTGAGCTACGGCAGTTCCAGTGGCCCTCCCACCGCACGTTCAAGCCCGACGTCAGCGAGAAGTACAATGGCAAGACCCACCCGTCGGAGTTCCTCAGCATCTACACCATCGTGATGCAAGCCGCTGGAGCTCGCGAAGACAAGGTGCTTGCCAATTACTTCCCGTTTGTAGCGACCCAATCTCAAACGGTCAAGTCTCTGTGCTTGAGTGTCATCTCTGGATCGGTAATGCTGACACACACAGTACTCGAAGGATTTATAACAGAGTAGCAATCACACACTTATTACATCGAATGTCTCAGAAGAGAACTTATTACAATAAATATGGCTTAAGGCCATCTAATACGATAACAGCGGAAGGCTTGGAAGATAAAGTGAGTCCATCAACTCCAACGGCATAGCTGAGCTGTACAACGACCTAACGAACCTTACTCCTCGCCCGAAAAGTCTGCAACATAATACGTTGCAGCCCGAAAATGGGTCAGCACATGGAATATGCTGGCAATAAAACACAGTAGAGCAAGAACAGAATAATGCCATCACTACATGCATATTTGGCTGGTGGAAAGCTCTATGGTTATAGTTTTGCAAAAAGCCAATTTTTCCCTACAACAAAGGAATAAGTTTAATTTTAACTATCATGGTAGTTGAAACATCATTGAGAAGGTTCCTCCAACTCAATCCCAATTAAAGTAATTATCAACCCAATAATATTAATTAAGAGTGATGGGATACTTATGATAACCCAAGTACTAGATACTCAAAATTGTCCATAACCGGGGACACGGCTAACCATGATTAGATTGTACACTCTGCAGAGGTTTGCGCACTTTTCCCCACAAGACTCGATCTCCTCCGTTGGATTTCTTGCACTACATGGTGTTTGAGAAACGGATGACCGAGACACAGTCTTTCAAAAACATTAACTCTTTACTCCGGGCAGACCATACCAAACCTACATCCCTCTACCTGCTGATCCACCTCTTCAAGAGCTCACGCAACTTACTCAACTACGCTAGAGCCCATAATAGCTTGTGGCTGCACACGGAAGTTTCTAGCATGAAAATATCTCAGTTCCCTTTGAGCCTGGGTGGCGGACCTTAGGATGATCACACGGGTACTCCGGGATATCCTAGGACAACACTGGATTCTCCAGGTGCCCGACAAGCAATCCACCCAGATGTGTATTAAAGTTGCCACCTTAAGTTGAACCATTAATTAACAATCTCACATCTGTCATGGATTCACTCACCCAAACCACGTCTACGAGCATAGCATAGTAATATAAGCAATACGTAGAAGTAACTCCCAAGGGTTTGATAGTAACAGGGCAATATGTTCTACCTCATCAACTACTTCCCAATACCCACAATTTAATCACAACCTAATCATGCAGTGTTTGAGGGTTGAAACTAATGCATAAAAACTGGGTATGAAAAGAGTATGATCAATGTGTTACTTGCCTTGCTGACGGTCCGCAAAACCTAGGGACTCGTAGTAGCACGCTTCGCACTCCAGGTGTTCTATCACAAAAAACCAATAGCATACATAAGCAGTCAAGCAAAGATGCACGGGTAAAACTCAAATAAGAAGATCTAACCAGAAAGTTCAACTTAAGAACTCCGGTTTGCGAAAAGAATCAAATCAAACGGAGCAACGAAACTCAAACTGCAAAAGAAACAAGATCCGTTTACTAATCTGAACTAAAGTCAAATTTTACAGTACCAAAATCTTGTTCAAGTTGATTAAACAGAAAGAGGGTTTCGAGACGAAGACCTAGGCGCTTGAATCGCCTGATTCCGATAAACGAGCAAAAAGATAAACTGAAACGAAAATCGGATCAGAAATCGCGATCGAAAATAATCGCGAAAAACCCGAGAAAAAGAAAAACTGACGAACAGGCTAACGAACGAACGTTCGTTGTCTGTAACTAACGAGCAAAAACCGTTTGTTAAAACGAATGTACGGACGAACGTCCGCTATATAAACTAAACAGGAAAATAAAATAAAACCGATCTATTCTAAAAAAAAACCTAGGGTTTTCTAAAAAAACGAATCGGTTTTTCTCTCAATACCGGCGGCGGCGAGGCGACTACCTTGGCGGGGCTCCGGCGAGGTCCGGCGGTCTCCGCAAGGTCCGGGTGGGGCTCCGGGGCAGCGGGCGGCGATGGGGAGGTGCGGCGAGGCGCGGCAGCGGCGGCAAAGGGCGGCGGTGTGGCGCGGCTAGGCGGCGGGGTTGGCGGGGCGGCTCGGGTGGTGGTGTGGGGGTGCGGGGGCGGCGCTATAAAAGGAGGGGGGCTTGCTTGGGGGAGGGGGCAAGGCGGCGCGCGAGGAGTCCCGGCCGGACTCGGCTTCACGCGGCGGCGGCCTCCCGGTCTCTTGGAGGGAGACGAGGCGCGGGGAGGTGGGTCGGCTCGACTGGGCTTCGGCCCAGTCGGGCGCTGGAGATTTTTTTTAAATAATTTCGCCGGAACTTAAATAAATCCTAGAAAATAAAAATCTAAAAATGCCAAAACAAATTTTCATCGTCTAAATAAAATATTTAGAACAAGATGAACATTTTCTTCGCCCTAAAATGCAACTTTGAAAGACGTGCAATTTTTCTAATGCAAATAAAATAGCAATAAACTCTGAATAAAATCAAATATGTTATTTTAATATTTTTCCTCCAATATTTCATTTATTTTGGAGAAGTCATATTATCTCCTCTCAGATATTTTTAATATGAAATATTTTCGGAGAGAAAATAGTTAAAACCAAAAATCCTCATTTCAATATTTGATAAAACTCAAATATGAAAACAGGGAAATCCCCAACTCTCTCCGAGGGTCCTTGAGTTGCTTAGGATTTCGAGGATCGCGAAACGAAATGCAACGAAATATGATATGCATAAATGATCTATGTATAACATTCCAAATTGAATATTTGGGATGTTACAAACCTACCCCCTTAAGATGAATCTCGCCCTCGAGATTCGGGTTGGCTAGAAAATAGGTGTGGGTGGTCTTTGCGAAGATCATCCTCTCGTTCCCAGGTGGCTTCATCCTAAGTATGGTGGCTCCACTGAACTTTGCAAAACTTGATAACCTTGCTGCGGGTGACTCGGCTGGCAAATTCAAGAATCCTGACTGGCTTCTCCTCATAGGTCAGATCACTGTCCAACTGAATCGCCTCCAAAGGTACTGTATCTCTTAACGGTATATCGGCCTTCTCAGCATGACACTTCTTCAGTTGTGAAACATGAAACACATCATGAACTCCTGACAGTCCTTCAGGTAACTCCAACTTGTAGGAAACTTCTCCCATACGTTCCAAAATTCGATACGGTCCTACAAATCTTGGGGCTATCTTTCCCTTAACTCCAAAACGTTTCACTCCTCGCAAGGGTGATACTCGCAGATATGCTCTGTCTCCAAATTCATAGGTTACCTCCTTGCGTTTCGAATATGCATAACTCTTCTGCCTGGACTGAGCTATCTTCAGTCTATCTCGGATCAACTTAACCTTCTCTTCAGACTCCTTGATCAAATCTGGTCCAAACAACTGTCGGTCTCCAACTTCATCCCACATCAACGGTGTTCTGCGCCTTTGTCCATACAGGGCTTCGAACGGCGCCATCTTCAAACTGGCTTGGTAGCTATTGTTGTATGAGAACTCTGCGTAGGGCAAATTGTCATCCCAACTAGATCCATAATCTAGCGCACAAGCCCTCAACATATCCTCCAGAATCTGGTTGACTCTCTCGGTCTGTCCATCTGTCTGCGGGTGGAATGCTATACTGAACTCCAACCTTGTTTCCAAAGTCTGGTGCAGCTGATGCCAAAACTTTGAGGTAAACTGCGTTCCTCTATCTGATACGATGGTCCTCGGAACTCCATGCAGACATACGATCCTGGTCATGTATATCTTGGCCAACTTTGCACTTGTGTAAGTGGTTTTCACTGGGATAAAGTGAGCCACTTTGGTCAAGCGATCAACTACTACCCATATAAAATCATATCCTGATTTGGTCCTGGGCAATCCGGTGAGGAAATCCATGCCAAGTTTATCCCACTTCCATTCGGGTATCGGCATAGGCTGTAACAATCTTGCTGGCTTTTGGTGCTCTGCCTTCACTCTTTGGCATACATCACATACGGCTAGATACTCGGCAATATCCTTCTTCAATAACTCCGTCATTGGCTTTGCAATATTGGAAAAATTCTCAATGAATCTTCGATAGTATCCCGCGAGTCCAAGGAAACTTCGGATCTCGCTAACTGAAGTGGGTGCCAACCATTCAGTGACTGACTGAACCTTGGTGGGGTCTACCACGATACCTTCTCCTGATATAACATGTCCAAGGAATCCAACTTCCTTCAACCAAAACTCACATTTGCTGAATTTGGCATACAACTGGTGTTCCCTGAGTTTCTCGAGAACTAAACGAAATGCTCTTCGTGCTCCTCCTCATTCTTCGAGTATACCATTATATCATCAATGAACACCACAACAAACTTATCCAAATATTCCATGAACACTTTGTTCATCATGCTCATGAAATAGGCAGGGGCGTTAGTCAGTCCAAATGACATGACCGTATATTCATACAACCCGTACCGTGTGGTGAATGTTGTCTTTGGTATATCCTTCTCTCGAATCTTCAGCTGGTGATATCCTGATCGCAGGTCGATCTTTGAAAACACCTTAGCTCCTTGCAGTTGGTCAAACAAATCATTGATCATCGGCAGTGGGTATTTGTTCTTGATCGTCACTTCATTTAACGCACGATAATCAACAACCATTCTTAGATACTTATCCTTCTTCTCAACCAAAAGCACTGGGGCTCCCCATGGTGATGAACTCCGTCGAATGTAACCTTTCTCCAATAACTC
Source organism: Triticum aestivum (assembly GCF_018294505.1). Classification (NCBI taxonomy): domain Eukaryota; kingdom Viridiplantae; phylum Streptophyta; class Magnoliopsida; order Poales; family Poaceae; genus Triticum; species Triticum aestivum. The sequence continues at coordinate 531,562,881 of NC_057799.1, forward strand.
CTTGATCTGCTTCTTAATCTCCTCCAGATCATTTGCGGGCATTCGGTAGGGTCTCTTTGATATTGGCCCTGTACCTGGCAATAGCTCTATCAAAAACTCGATGTCTCGAGCCGGTGGCATGCCTGGTAATTCCTCTGGAAAAACATCCGGGTAATCCTTCACTACAGGCACTTCCTCCTGATCAACTCCCGTGAGGGTATTTACTTGGCTCCTCCTAGGCGCATGCCTAGATACATACTTAATCCTTTTTCCCTCCGGGGTGGTGAGATAAATCGACTTACTAGCACAGTCAATGCTTCCTCCATACTTTGTGTCGGAGTAATTGGACACGGGTATCCCGAAGACGGCGAGACAATATTTCAAGACATCGGGGCTAGCAAAGCCCCTCAGTCCGACTGCCCGGCCGCTCCTGCCGGCTCCCCGTCCGACTGCTCCACCCGGCCGGCTGCCAGCTGACCGACTGCATCGACTAGCCGGCTACCGACTGCAGTCCGACCCGGCATCGACAAGACACCGACGAGACGGTCGTACCCGAGCACTATTCACGTGTCATCCCCGCCATCATGTATAGTGTCACTTGTCCCCTGGCACTATTTATGAAGTGACCCAGGGGACAAGCATGACATGCACCATGCCTTACCCATGCCCACTAGCTAGCTTACATACTAAGCTACCCTCTCCTATAAAAGGAGGCACACATCCATCCATCCATGGATGGACTCACACGTACACACAACAAGCAAGCTAGCTAGCAAGAGAGCTAGCTAGCCATCCATCCATCCATTCCTTCGGGCAAGCATGCCCAAACACACATACGGCCATGCTCATGGCCGGCCACTAAAGCGTGCCTTGTGCACACATATATGGAGGCAGATGCCCACGGCACTGCCCCCAGATACAGCTCTAGGAGCGCTTTGTACTGCCCGATGTACACCCCAGATATATATACACAGACATGCAGGAGTAGGGGTATTATCTCTCCGGAGAGCCCCGAACCTGGGTAAACTAGCGCGTGCTACTCGCATACCCGCTCCCGGTCCTATCAGCAGCAGTCTTACCCTCACACAAAGCCCTTGTGGCATCTGTCGATTCACACCCCCCCCCGTGAGAATACCACGACAGTTGGCGCCCACCGTGGGGCGGTACTATGCTACCGCGCTGCTGCTGGTTTCGCAGTCCGGGCGGGACCATCTTCGCCACCACCACCGCGGCATCGCGCCGTCCCTCCGATAGCGGTCGAGGGCTCGATATCGACTCGCCCTCGGAATGGCCGCGAGGGGCGGCGCGTCCTCGCCGTCGGGACCATCTTCGCCATCACCGCCGCGGCATCGCGCCGTCTCTCCGGTAGCGCTCGGGGGCTCGACTTCGACCCGCCCCCGGAGCGGCCGCGAGGGACGGCGCATCCTCGTCGTCGGCCTCGCCGCCTCCGTCATCATCACCATTGCAACGCCGATCGTCCGTCCGCACACGCGCCGCGCGTGCGGTGCCTCGCTTCGGTCGGCCGTATCGGCGCGCGCGCCGTGCCACGTCGCTCGCGTCTGCTCCCCTCCATGCTCGTCTAGCTGCGGCCGTAGTGCGCGGTCGCTCCCCCATACCCACTAGCCGGACGGCAGTCAGACACTGGCCGGATACAAGGAGTACACTACCCGCCCCTGCGTGCGAGATCTCCCTCCCGAGCCCCGCAGCGCGCCGTGCCTTTGCTCCCCTCGCGTGCCTCCTCGCCCGCGTCGGCTGCCGCTGCGGTGGCCGGCTTCCGCTCCCGCCGCGGCCGCATCCCGCTCGTCCGGCTCTCCGCCACCGCCGGGTCCGCACCCGCAGCTCCCACGCCGGCTGGTCGGCTGGCCGGCTCCGGCCGCCTGCAGGCCCGGACGCCTCTACCGCGCGCCTCGCGCCTCCGCCTCCGGCCAGGCACCGCTCGGGGTTGGCTCCCGTTCCGCACGCCTCGCTCCGCACCTGAGCGCCCGAGTGCGCCGGCTCTGCACCGCTCCGGCCACTTCTCCTCCAACGGCACCACGGCGCCGGCCCCGTCGCCCTCCGCCTGCTCTGTCCTGCGGCCGCGCATCCCGCAGCCTCGCTCCTCCACGGCTCCGACGAGCTGGCCGGCTTTGCCGAGCTCGCGCCCAGCTCTCCCCTTCGCGCCCCCGCGCTTCTCAGGCGCTGCGCCGCGCCTCCGTCCGGCCGCCCCGCGTGCGTCCACGACCCGGACCGTGCTCGTGGCCGGCTCCCCGCCCGGGCCGGCTGCTGCCTCCGACCGGTCGCCTACCGCCCGCGCCGGCTCCGACTCCGACCTGGCCGGCTTCCCGTGCCTCGCCGCTCCGGCCGGGTGCTCCGCGCCCGTAGCCGGCTCCGCCTCGCCCGCCCGCCGGCTCCCGCGGGCCGGCTCCGCCTCCCGACCCCGCGCCCCGGCATCTCCGCCTTCACCCGTGCCTAGTCGCCTCCCGCCGCGCCTGCCGGCCTCCGCTCCGCTCGGCCTCGCCTGCGCGCCGGGCTCCTCCCGTCCGGTGGCCGGCTTCCCGTGCCTCGCCGCTCCGGCCGGGTGCTCCGCGCCCTAGCCGGCTCCGCCTCGCCCGCCCGCCGGCTCCCGCGGGCCGGCTCCGCCTCCCGACCCCGCGCCCCGGCATCTCCGCCTTCGCCCGTGCCTGGCCGCCTCCCGCCGCGCCTGTCGGCCTCCGCTCCGCTCGGCCTCGCCTGCGCGCCGGGCTCCTCCCGTCCGGTGGCCGGCTTCCCGTGCCTCGCCGCTCCGGCCGAGTGCTCCGCGCCTGTAGCCGGCTCCGCCTCCCGACCCCGCGCTGGCCGGCCTCGCTTGCCTCGAGGCCGCCTCACCGCTGGCCGGCCTCGCTGCCCCATAGGGCCGGTTCCGCCTGTTCCCCGCGGGTCGGCCCCTCCAGGCCTCCTCCTCCACCTCGCGCCGCAGCGCCAGCTCCCGGCCGCTGCTCCGCCCCTTGCCGGCTTCAGCTCCCGCGCCCCGCCAGCTCCGCCCGCCGGGATGCCGCCACGCGCCGACTGCTCCGCCTCTCGCCGCGCCCACGCCGGTTGTATACCGCGAGTTCCCCTGGCCGGCTGGAGAGAAGGAAAAGATAGAAAGAAAAAGAAGTGTGAGGCCGGCTGGAAAAACAAAAGTCAAGCCGGCTGAAAAAAAAGAGAGAAAGAAGTCGGCTGGGACAAAGAGAAGAAAAGAAACACCCGTCCGGATGATTCGTCCGCCTGCTTCGCCACCCGGACGGTCAGTCGTGACCCACGCTGTCGGCAGTGCCAAACCGGCTGGTCTGGCTCCTGCTCCGACGGCACACCCAGCGGGTGCGCTGACGCGCCCCCGCGAGGAGAGAAGACAAAGTAGTTGCCGGGAGATCCGGCCCGACTGCTCAGCAGTCGGCCCGAATCTCGGGGGCTACACCCAGCGGGTGCGCTGACGCGCCCCCGCGAGGAGAGAAGACAAAGTAGTCGCCGGGAGATCCGGCCCGACTGCTCAGCAGTCGGCCCGAATCTCAGGGGCTACACCCAGCGGGTGCGCTGACGCGCCCCCGCGAGGAAAGAAGACAAAGTAGTTGCCGGAATATCCGGCCCGACTGCTCAGCAGTCGGCCCGAATCTCGGGGGCTACACCCAATGGGTGCGCTGGCGCGCCCCCACAGAGACAAGAGAAGAGTTTCGTCCGGCTGCCAGCAGCCGGCAAAAGAAGAAAAAGGGCGCTGCAAGACGCCTCGCCGCCTGGCCGGTCGAGCCTGACCGGCCGGGACCCTCCTTCGAGCGACCGGGGGCTCGAAGGTTACACCCAGCGGGTGCGCCGACTCTCTTCGGCAAAACTCCGCCTCGGCTACACGAAAACCAATGTGAGCTCCTCACCCGCATATTTTTTCACCGCGAGAGCACGGATAATCTCGAGCGATGCTCGAGGGCTATCTCCGCATTCCATTACAGTTGCATCACTGTTCGCCCCGGCGCCAGCCAGAGTTGGCCCGGGGGCTGGCCGCTTGGCCTGAGACGTTAGTTCCCGCAGACGGCTTAGTAGCGTGCGCGGTATGAAAAGCCCACTCTTAGTCACAGACCGCAGAGCGGCTGTCCGACTGGCAAGAGTGAAAGCTGAAGGCCACCCACGCGAAAAACGTCCGGGAAGAAAAACGCTTCGGGCGACCCGACCGTTTTCTTTATGAGTATCTACTCGGTTAAATTCGCTCCCAGAGTCTGAGTACTGTACACTCCACTCCGCGGCCCACTCTCAGCCACAGACCGCAGAGCGGCTGTCCGGCAAGCGAGAGCACAAGCCAAAGAGCGGAGGGAACATGAAAAAGATTAAAGGGGGCTCGGAAGAAACCGAGTCGGCACCCTCCGCATAAAACTTGCAGTGCTAAAAAGCAATCATTTGACATATCTGCATGGACTAACTTTGTCTTTTGCATGATCATTTCCATGAACACTCGCGAAAAAACCTCCGCCCGACTTTGCCAAGTTGCCCGGAGGCTTGGGGGCTACTGTCGGAGTAATTGGACACGGGTATCCCGAAGACGGCGAGACAATATTTCAAGACATCGGGGCTAGCAAAGCCCCTCAGTCCGACTGCCCGGCCGCTCCTGCCGGCTCCTCAGTCCGACTGCTCCACCCGGCCGGCTGCCAGCTGACCGACTGCATCGACTAGCCGGCTGCCGACTGCAGTCCGACCCGGCATCGACAAGACACCGACGAGACGGTCGTACCCGAGCACTATTCACGTGTCATCCCCGCCATCATGTATAGTGTCACTTGTCCCCTGGCACTATTTATGAAGTGACCCAGGGGACAAGCATGACATGCACCATGCCTTACCCATGCCCACTAGCTAGCTTACATACTAAGCTACCCTCTCCTATAAAAGGAGACACACATCCATCCATCCATGGATGGACTCACGTACACACACAAGCAAGCTAGCTAGCAAGAGAGCTAGCTAGCCATCCATCCATCCATTCCTTCGGGCAAGCATGCCCAAACACACATACGGCCATGCTCATGGCCGGCCACTAAAGCGTGCCTTGTGCACACATATATGGAGGCAGATGCCCACGGCACTGCCCCCAGATACAGCTCTAGGAGCGCTTTGTACTGCCCGATGTACACCCCAGATATATATACACAGACATGCAGGAGTAGGGGTATTATCTCTCCGGAGAGCCCCGAACCTGGGTAAACTAGCGCGTGCTACTCACATACCCGCTCCCGGTCCTATCAGCAGCAGTCTTACCCTCACACAAAGCCCTTGTGGCATCTGTCGATTCACACCCCCCCCCCCGTGAGAATACCACGACACTTTGACATCCAGTCCATGCCTAATATCACATCCAATCCTTATGACTCCAAAATTATTAGGTCTGACGGGAAAATGTGGCTACCAATGGTTAAGGGTATCTGGTCGCACCATCGGCTAGCCATATACTCTGCTCCAGGTGAACTCACTAACAGAGGGGTCCTAAGGGTTTGGGTTGGTAGTTTAAACTTATCCATGAATCCCCTTGATATGTATGAATGTGATGCACCCGTATCAAAAAGAACAAGGGCAGTAAAAGACTTATCCAAAAACTTACCGATAACCACGTCTGGCTGCTCTTCAACCTCCTCCACATTAACATGGTTCACTTGTCCTTTGTTGAATGGATTCGGCTTCTTCCCAGCACTCCCATTACCGTTTCCATTCTTCGCTTCAGGGCACTCCATGGCATAGTGTCCAGTCTTCCCGCACTTGAAGCAAGTAATGTGACTTAGATCTCTCTTGGCGGGTGTGGCTGGATTGGAGCGGTTCTGATTGTTGCTTGTTCCGTTCCCAGTCCCATTCTTAGAACCATTGTTGTTATGCGAACTTCCTCCGGTGTGGTTATGACCTCCATGGTTATGAACAAGTCCTCCCGAGTTCGGGGTTAGGCGAGGTTTCTGCTGAGCTCCTGAGTTATACCTCGCTTGCCCATACTTCCTCTTACGGCTCTCAATTTGCTGCTGCTCCCCTTCAATCATAAGAGCCTTATCTACCAACTCCTGGTAGTTGTTGAATGTTGCCACCATCAACTGCATGCTCATCTCATCATTCAGCCCTTCCATAAATTTCTCCTGCTTCGCGGCATCTGTGGCCACATCATCAGGGGCATAGCGAGATAACTTGCTAAACTCATCCACGTACTGAGCTACATTGCGGTTCCCCTAGCGTAAGTTGCGAAACTCACGCTTCTTCATATTCATACCTCCAGTTGAGACATGGGCTGTGTGAAAAGCTTGCTGAAACTGATCCCAAGTGACGTTGGCTATGGGGAAAGTGGCCGTATAATTCTCCCACCATGAGGCTGCTGGTCCATCCAATTGATGTGCGGCAAAACGCACCTTCTCAGCATCTGTGCATCCTGCGGTGGTCAACTTCCTTCCAATACGGCGTAGCCAATCATCAGCAACTATAGGCTCAGTGCTACTGGAAAACACCGGCGACTGCAACCTCAGAAAGCGTGCTAATTTGTCAACTGGAGGCGGGTTGTTGTTGTTGTTATTGCCTTGGTTCTGGACTAACAATTGCATCAAGGCATTCTGCTACTGGATCAACTGAGTAAGATCTGGCGGGAAGGCAAATCCGGTGTCGCGTCTCGGAGGCATCTGGTGGGTTTAGAGGGGAGAGATTAGAATAGAAAAGGGGTCTAGTGAGAAAGCACTACCCATATGCACATGAGACAAGCACAATCATTTCACTCAATCAATCAAGCAAGGCATACAAACGGTCTAGAACTATCGTAGAAAGTGCTCAACTACTACTATATACATGAGGGAATACTACTAATTATTTGGTGGTCATCTAGAAATTTTGATCGGTAGAAGACTCCATAATGTCTGCTCCAGCTTCGTCTTCAAAGTCATCATCACTGGGGTCGGAGTCAGTGCCATCGATGATGATGTAGTTCTCCGGGCAAGTGGAATCGTTGTCCTCTCCTCCTAGCGCGGGATCTCCCATGAATACTCCGATCTTATTTATTAGGCCGTCATTCTTCTCCAATAGTGTTGCAATTTCCTCCTCATATCCATCGCGTGTAGACTTAAGTTCTTCTTCCAGCTCGATGATCCTTGTCTTTGCCTTCTTCAAATCTATCATGTCTGCGCACATCTGATTCTCCTGGCGTAGAATGTGCTGGTTTAACTCCTGGATGAAAGCTGCAATGGATATGTCCTTCTTGGTGTTGATCATCTCCCATTGCTCATCTCGGCGCCCACATATCTGATAGATAGTGTCCTTGAGATCCTTGTTTTAGACTTCTCCAATGCGTCCCATGGTAATGTGGGCTGCCATGCTCTTGCCTAGACTCCAGGTGGGTGCTTCAAAATAAAACTCTATGGGCTTAGTGACTGGTGTGAATGTCCTTCCTGGAACTTGAACTTGAATCATCCATCGTTCCTCTTCTGGTAAAGTGGCGTTGTAAGTCCCGGTGAAGCTTGGTATTCCGATGTTCAGGTACCTAGTGACTTCCTTCAAGTGGCGTCCAAAGGGTGTGTCTTCATCTGGTTGTGCAAACTTGTTCTTCAAATCTGCCATCCTAAGGAGTAGAAAATGGAGAGGAGTCAGAAATGAGTAGAGAAGAGTGATCTATGGCTTATCTTAGTAGTCGTGTCGTACACTCAACGTGTGCTCTGATACCATCTTGTAGAGACCCGACCTCAAACGGTCAAGTCTCTGTGCTTCAGTGTCATCCCTGGATCGGTAATGCTGACACACACAGTACTTGAAGGATTTATAACAGAGTAGCAATCACACACTTATTACATCGAATGTCTCAGAAGAGAACTTATTACAATAAATATGGCTTAAGGCCATCTAATACGATAATAGCGGAAGGCTTGGAAGATAAAGTGAGTCCATCAACTCCAATGGCATAGGTGAGCTGCACGGCAACGACCTAACGGACCTTACTCCTCGTCTGAAAAGTCTGCAACATAATACGTTGCAGCCCGAAAACGGGTCAGCACATGGAATATGCTGGCAATATAACACAATAGAGCAAGAACAGAATAATGCTATCACTACATGCATATTTGGCTGGTGGAAAGCTCTATGGTTATAGTTTTGCAAAAAGCCAATTTTTCCCTACAACAAAGGAATAAGTTTTATTTTAACTATTATGGTAGTTGAAACATCATTGAGAAGGTTCCTCCAACTCAATCCCAATTGAAGTAATTATCAACCCAACCATATTAATTAAGAGTGATGAGATACTTATGATAATCCAAGTACTAGATACTCAAAATTGTCAATAACCGGGGACACGGCTAACCATGATTAGATTGTACACTCTGCAGAGGTTTACACACTTTTCCCCACAAGACTCGATCTCCTCCATTGGATTTCTAGCACTACATGGTGTTTGAGAAACAGATGACTGAGACACAGTCTTTCAGAAACATTAACTCTTTACTCCGGGCAGACCATACCAAACCTACATCCCTCTACCTGCTGATCCACCTCTTCAAGAGCTCACGCAACTTACTCAACTACGCTAGAGCCCATAATAGCTTGTGGCTGCACACGGAAGTTTCTAGCATGGAAATATCCCAGTTCCCTTTGAGCCTGGGTGGCGGACCTTAGGATGATCACACGGGTACTCCGGGATATCCTAGGACAACACTGGATTCTCTAGGTGCCCGACAAGCAATCCACCCAGATGTGTATTAAAGTTGCCACCTTAAGTTGAACCATTAATTAACAATCTCACATCTATCATGGATTCACTCACCCAAACCACGTCTACGAGCATAGCATAGCAATATAAGCAATACGTAGAAGTAACTCCAAGGGTTTGATAGTAATAGGGCAATACATTCTACCTCATCAACTACTTCCCAATACCCACAATTTAATCACAACCTAATCATGCAGTGTTTGAGGGTTGAAACTAATGCATAAAAACTGGGTATGAAAAGAGTATGATCAATGTGTTACTTGCCCTGCTGACGGTCCGCAAAACCTAGGGACTCGTAGTAGCACGCTTCGCACTCCGGGTGTTCTATCGCAAACAAACAATAGCATACATAAGCAATCAAGCAATTATGCATGGGTAAAACTCAAATAAGAAGATCTAACCAGAAAGTTCAACTTAAGAACTCCGGTTTGCGAAAAGAATCAAATCAAACGGAGCAACGAAACTCAAACTGCGAAAGAAACAAGATCCGTTTACTAATCTGAACTAAAGTCAAATTTTACAGTACCAAAATCTTGTTCAAGCTGATTAAACAGAAAGAGGGTTTCGAGACAAAGATCTAGGCGCCTGAATCGCCTGATTTCGATAAACGAGTGAAAAGATAAACTAAAACGAAAATCGGATGAGAAATCGCGATCGAAAATAATCGCGAAAAACCCGAGAAAAAGAAAAACTGATGAACGGGCTAACGAACGAATGTTCGTTTTCTATAACTAACGAGCGAAAACCGTTCGTTAAAACGAACGTACAGACGAATGTCCGCGAAATAAACTAAACCGGAAAATAAAATAAAACCGATCTATTCTAAAAAAACCGGATCGGTTTTTCTCTCAAAACCGGTGGCGGCGAGGCGACTACCTTGGCGGGGCTCCGGCGAGGTCCGGTGGTCTCCGCGGGGTCCGGGTGGGGCTGCGTGGCGGAGGGCGTCGGCGGGGAGGTGCGGCGAGGCGCGGCAGCGGCCCTAGGCGGCGGCGGCAGCGGCAAAGGGCGGCGGCGTGGCGCGGCGCGGCTAGGCGGCGGGGTTGGCGGGGCGGCTCGAGTGGTGGTGTGGGGGTGCGGGGGCGGCGCTATAAAAGGAGGGGGCTTGCTTGGGGGAGGGGGCAAGGTGGCGCGGGAGGAGTCCCGGCCGGACTCGGCTTCGGGCGGCGGCGGCCTCTCAGTCTCCTGGAGGGAGACGAGGCGCGGGGAGGTGGGCCGGCTCGGCTGGGCTTCGGCCCAGTCGGGCGCTGGAGATTTTTTTTAAATAATTTCGCCGGAACTTAAATAAATCCTAGAAAGTAAAATAAAAATCTAAAAATGCCAAAACAAATTTTCACCGTCTAAATAAAATATTTAGAACAAGATGAACATTTTCTTGGCCCTAAAATGCAACTTTGAAAGACGTGCAATTTTTCTATTGCAAATAAAATAGCAATAAACTCCGAATAAAATCAAATATTTGATTTTAATATTTTTCCTCCAATATTTCATTTATTTTGGAGAAGTCATATTATCTCCTCTCATATATTTTTAATATGAAATATTTTCGGAGAGAAAATAGTTAAAACAAAAAATCCTCGTTTTAATATTTGATAAAACTCAAATATGAAAACAGGGAAATCCCCAACTCTCTCCGAGGGTCCTTTAGTTGCTTAGGATTTCGAGGATCGCAAAACGAAATGCAACGAAATATGTTATGCATGAATGATCTATGTATAACATTCCAAACTGAAAATTTGGGATGTTACACCGTTGGCACTGAAACCCAATGTCATGTCTTGGTTGATGCACTTGCCGGCGGATTCCATTTCTTCTTGGTCGGATCTGTGTCATTAGTTCGTTGGTGCCTTCATTGGAGGCCACCAAGCTCATGGCCAGGCAAGCGATTTGCATATCATTCCCCAGAAGGAAGGTGAAAACCTGTGCAAGTACATACAGAGGTTCAGCCGGGTGCAATACAACATCCCAGATGTTCATCCCGCCGCCGTGATCAGCGCGTTTCATCAGAATGTGCGCAACTGCAAGATGCGTGAAGAGCTGGCGATGAACAAGGTTAAAGATGTGGCCGAACTTTATGTTCTGGCCGATAGATGCGCCCGAGCTGAAGAGGCAAGGAAGTACCCCGGCGAGGACGCCGGCGTGGAAACCGACTCTACAGACAAAGACACCGCCACCCCGACGAAAAAGGGCCGGCGCCGCAACAGGAAGCATAAGGGCAAGGCCGTGCTTACCGTCGAGGGATCCGATGACACCGGCGCCGCCAAGAAGGCCACGGCAGACGACCCCGGAAAGGAGATTGCCGGTTGAGCCGCTTGCCGGGCCTTGGCGGCTGCCGACAAGCCAGGGGGCTCTGACAAGCAGTATTGCAAGATCCACCGCACCAAGGGCCATGACCTCCAGAACTGCAGACAAGTTGAGCTGCTTGCTGAAAAGCAAAAGGCCGAGTATGAGAAGCGGGACAAGGAGAAGAGTCAGGATGGTGCCGAAGGATCCGGCAACAAGCGTGGCGGCCAAGGAGGCCACCACGGCAAGGATAACCAGCAAGAGAGGCCCGCTCGGGGCCGTGACAAGAAGCAGGAAGACGACGATCATGACGAGGACGACGAGTCCGGTGAGCATGAGTTCCAGAAGGCTACGAAGGCCATGTGCGTCGATGGTGGTGCCTCGCTGCATACTTCTCACCTCCAGCTCAAACAGTGGGCGCGTGAGATCACATCAGTGGAGCCGTTATTCGACACTCAGAAGCCGCTGAAGTGGTCCAACACGCCTATCATCTTTGACACCGAGGACCACCCTGATCGCACAACTGTGGTCGGGTGTTTGCCGTTGTTGGTTTCACCAACGATACGCAACCTCAAGGTGACCAAGATGCTGGTTGACAGTGGGGCCGGTCTGAACTTGATCTCACCCGTTGTGATCAAAAGGCTACAAGTTCCTGATGGAGACCTCGAGGAGACGGGCACGTTTCAAGGGGTCAACCCGGGAAGGAGCCAGCCGAAGGGTAAGGTCACGCTGCCTGTGACGTTTGGAGGCGAGTTAAACTATAGGACGGAGAGGATTGTCTTTGATGTAGCCGATATCCCCTTGCCCTACAATGGGATCCTCGGCCGCCCGGCACTAGCCAAGTTCATGGCGGCGTCGCATTACGCCTACAACACGCTGAAGATGCCTGGGCCGATGACCATCATCACCGTCCCCTGCGACAAGAAGGATGCGCTGATCTGCGCCGACCTACTCTACCGGGAAGCAGTTGCAGCGACTGCCGCCAACGCACTTGCTCCTGCCGCTGAAGCTCCGGGAGGGAAGAAGAAGACCGGCAAGACCTCTCGGACCCACTCCGGCAAGCGCACCTCTTCGGAGTGTTGTGCTACTGTCGAGGACATGCCAGAGAGCTCCACCGGCAAGAGTAAGAAATCCAGAGCTGCACCGCCAGAGACCAAGAAGGTGTCCGTCAAGGAGGATGGCACGGGAGGGCCTTTCACCATAAGCTCCACCCTTGACAGCAGATAGGAAGGCGCGCTTGTTACCTTCCTGCAGGAGAATGTCGATGTGTTTGCGTGGCAAGCATCCAACATCCCCGGCGTTCCCAGGGAGGTGATTGAGCACCACCTTGCTGTCTGTCCTCATGCGCGGCCCGTCAAGCAGAAGGTCAGGAAGCAGGCTTTGGAAAGGTAAGAGTTCATCTCAGAGGAGATCAGGAAGTTGGAAGTGGCAAGCTTGGTGAGAGGAGTACTGCATCCGACATGGTTGGCCAATCCGGTGGTGGTGCGCAAGGCAAATGGGAAGTGGAGGCTGTGTATTGACTACACAGATATCAATAAGGCTTGTCCGAAGGACCCTTTCCCATTGCCGCGCATCGACCAGATTGTTGACTCCACGGCCGGGTGTGATCTGTTATCATTCCTTGATGCCTACTCAGGATACCACCAGATCTTCATGACAAGAGAAGACGAAGAAAAGACATCATTCATCACCCCATGTGGTACATATTGCTTTTTACGGATGCCTTTCGGGTTGAAGAGTGCTGGCTCAACGTTTGCAAGAGCAGTCCAAATTGGTTTTGAGCCCCAGCTACATAGAAATATGGAAGCATATATGGATGACATAGTGGTCAAAACCAAGGACAGGGCAACACTTGTACAAGACTTAGAAGAGACGTTTGCAAACCTGCACAAGATCAACCTCAAGTTGAACCCTGAGAAGTGTGTCTTCGGCGTTCCGTCCAGCAAACTTCTCGGGTTCTATGTGTCACAACGTGGGATCGAGGCAAACCCAGACAAGATCAAGGCTATCGAGCAAATTGAGGCGCCCAAGCGGATCAAGGATGTGCGTCGGCTCACTGGCTGCATTGCCGCCATGAGCAGATTCATCTCCAAGTCTGCCGAGCGCGCCCTTCCCTTTTTCAAAATCTTGAAAACGGCGGGACCAATGGAATGGACCCCAGAAGCCGAAGCAGCGCTACAGGATTTGAAGAAATACCTCTCCTCTATGCCGATACTAGTTGCGCCTAAACCACAAGAGCCATTGCTGCTGTACCTAGCGGCAACGAATCAAGTGGTCAGCGCCGCGCTAGTGGCACAGAGGGAGGTCGATGAAGAGGCAGTGGCAACGACAGGACTGGCGGATGGTGAGCCAGTGCCCCCCCCCCCGGCAGGGCCTGGTGCTGGCAAGGCAAGGCCCCCGGCAGAGCTTGACGCCATCAGGACAGGGCCCGCGCAACCAAATAGAGTGGTGCAGAAGAAGAAAATGATGCAGCACCCGGTTTACTTTGTCAGCTCCCTCTTGTAGGGGGATAGGTCAAGGTACTCCGGTGTGCAGAAATTGCTCTTCGGCCTCCTTATGGCCTCGAGGAAGCTGCATCATTACTTCCAAGCCCACGAAATCACCGTCGTCACCCGCCTCCCATTGCAAAGGATATTGCATAACCCAGACACAACCGGGAGGATTGTGGAGTGGGCCTTGGAGCTGTCGAGCTTTGGTTTGAAGTTTGAAAGTACTTCGACGATCCAGAGCAGAGTTCATTGCGGAATGGACTTCAACGCCTGACGAAGAAATCCAGGAGACCACTCTCCCCGGCAAGGAAGCAAGTCGCAACTGGATCATGTACTTTGACGGGGCTTTCTCGCTGCAAGGCGCCGGTGCTGGTGTGCTACTCATCGCACCCACCGGAGAGCACCTCACGTAGGTAATCCAGATGCACATTCCCAGGGAGATGTCCACAAACAACACAGCTGAATACGAGGGGTTGCTTTCCAGTCTCAGGATCGCAGCAGACCTCGGGGTTAAGAAGCTCATCATCAGGGGTGATTCACAGCTTGTCGTCAGGCAAGTCACCAAAGATTATCAGAGCCCATTGATGGAGGCCTACGTAGATGAGGTGAGGAAGCTGGAAGAGCGCTTTGACGGTATACAAGCAGAGCACGTTCCCCGAGCAGAGAACGACATCGCCGATTACCTTTCGAAGCGCGCTGCCTTCAGACTACTTGTGGAACCAGGTACTTTTGTGCTTCGGTTAACTCAGCCATCCGTTGAACCATCAACAGAGCAGAACAAGTGGAGGAAATCAGGCCCCAGCAAGTACTTTCCCACCAAGATCCCAGGAGCCGCCGGCAAGGATGCTGCTGTGGACACTGAGCCTGCCATGGGGCAACCGACTCCGGCAGGGCGTCGAGCCCTGGCCGTAGAGACAGCCGCTCCCATGGCGGAGGAAATGCCTTTAGTCCTTGCCATCGAGCCCAAGGCTCCGGCATGGGCAAAAACATACCGTCCGGTTCCTCCAGACAGGGGAACTTCCTGAGGAGCGGGAAGAAGTGGAGAAAGTAGCCCGTCGGTCTGCCATGTATCAGTTCGTCGACGATGTCCTTTACAGAAAAAGACCGAACGGTGTGAAATTGAAGTGCATTCCCCGGGAGGAAGGACTGGAGCTGTTGGCAGAGATACATGGAGGCATATGTGGCTCCCACATAGGGTCGAGGGCCCTTGCCGGCAAGGCATTCCGGCAAGGTTTCTTCTGGCCCACTGCCCTCCAGGATGCGACGGCACTAGTAACCAAGTGTGAAGCATGCTAGTTCCATTCAAAGAAGCTTCATCAACCAGCTCAAGCTCTTCAAACAATTCCTCGCTCCTGGCCATTTTCGGTTTGGGGGCTCGACATACTGGGCCCTTTCCCCCGCGCTGTCGGGGGCTTTGAGTACTTGTATGTTGCAATCGATAAGTTCACAAAGTGGCCGGAGGTGGAGGAAGCGAGGAAGGTGACAGCACAGTCATCCGTCAAGTTCTTCAAGGGGCTAGTCTACCGTTTTGGTGTGCCAAACAGAGTCATCACCGACAATGGCACGCAGTTCACAAGCCACACCTTCATGCAATACCTCCAGGACCTCGACAGCAAGGTCTGTTTCGCTTCCATGGCACACCCACAGAGCAACGGTCAGGAGGAGAGGGCAAATGCTAAAGTACTGCGAGGCCTGAGAACAAAGACTTTTGACAAACTGCACAAGAGCGGAAGGCGCTAGATTGATGAGTTACCAGCAGTTCTTTGGTCAATCAGAACAACACCAAATCGAGCCACCGGCCAGACACCCTTTGCCCTGGTATACGGGGCAGAAGCAGTTCTCCCCACGGAACTCACATACGGGTCACCTCGAGTGCTCGCTTATGACGAGTTTGAGCAAGAACAATTGCGGCAAGATGACGCAACGCTCCTCGAGGAAGATCGTCTTCGGGCGGCTGTGAGAGCAGCGCGCTACCAGCAAGCCTTGTGCCGCTACCATAGCTGCAAGGTTCATGCCCGAAGCTTTGAGGAAGGCGACCTTGTTCTTCGGCGCGTTCAGTCGGCCAAGAATTCCAACAAGTTGACACCGAAGTGGGAAGGCCCTTATCGGGTAATACGAGTCACCAGGCCTGGTGCAGTCCGCCTGGAGACCGAAGATGCTATTCCAGTGAGCAACTCCTAGAACATCGAACATCTTCATAAGTTTTACCCATAAGGCGCGGTTGCCGGGCCCCCCGGCAAACCACCTTTTGTACAAGCCTTGCCGACGAAGCATGTAACCCTCTGTACAAAGCCAGGCGCAGACCCTGAGCATAAATAAATGAAGCGCTGGCGCCCTAAGTTTTAGCATGCATGCTAGGTCAGGTCTCTCCCTCGGTTAGGGTTGATAGTGCTTAGCGGCGAATAACCCCTAGCATAGAGTTTGAGTGTGCGTTTCTCTGTTCCTTTCCGTCCTCTTTGGTTCGCAGGGTACATGGACGTTTCTGCTGAGCTGTTTGGAAGTAAGAGAACAAGTTGACATTCCAGCCCCAGCAAGCCAAGGTTGCCAGGGGCTGCAGACGTGAGAATCCAACCACGGCAAGCCAAGGATGCCGGGGGCTGCGGATCCAGATAAGTCTTTCATCCCCAATTGTGCATTCCCATATGAAGTTAGGACGTGTGAAACCTCGTTTTATTCCTAGGTCGTCGTGCTCCCCCTTCTTTCTGTACCCAGAAACTATTCCCTGGGTTGGAACTGGGTTGCAGTCGTGGTGACAAGGAAATAAACGAAAGGCCTAACTCTACTTCACCCCTGCCTCCGCCAAGAGCGTGAGTAGGGCTGGGCATATAACCCGAAAACCGATGTACCGAACCGAATTAACTGGCACTAAAGCCGAATTCACCGAAACCGAGAACTTCAGTAGTATGTTCGGTTTGCATTCGTTGAAAACCGAAATTAGTACGGTGAATTCGGATGTATCACTTGATTACCCGAATGGACCGAAAACCGAGTAAACATAGATGTCAGACCTGCGCACCTGTTAATAAGTGTTCTTTCATAAGAACATGGACAGTCTATTTTCTACTTTGTCAATATAGGTGCACGAGTCCCACAGCCGCGTCGGGAGGTGGTAAACCTGACCAACTGAGCCACCGTCGCTGTAAATTTTGTGCAAAAGAGAAGTAGTACTCCCTCGGGTAGGTACTTCACCTAGTGAGCCCCACCTCTAATTTTATAGAGTTGCTCGGGAGAATCAATCAGAGGGAGTAGCCAAGGCGGCACTGTACATCAGAATAAAGTATACCAGCTCCTGCTAATGGTACGTGCACTATAGATTCTGACTAGAGGCAGCGGTTCCAACTGTTATTAAATAAATCTCGGTGCTGTTCGGTCGAACCGACGACCAAGCCGAAATTACAGTGCAAATAATCTTCGGTCAGCTAATTTTCCATTGACCGATCGTTCAGTATTTTGGCAGAACCGGAATTTTAAATACCCCGAGGAGCCAACCCGATCGGTTCGGGGGAACCGAATGCCCAGCCCTAAGCGTGAGAATGGTCGAACGAAGTAAGGGGCGGCAAGGCCTGTTGCCGGGCAACAATGTTTATCTTAAAAATAAAAAGTATTCACTCCTTGGCATGGGCCTCGCTCACGCACAAAGAACCCGGCAAGCACCCTTTTTCATTAAAAACGTCCCATACAGGTACAGTTTAGATTACAAGTTTTAAATCTAACAAGTGCCCGCAGGCTTACAAACTAAAAAAAAGATAAGATGCCCATAATCCCTTTCTTGTCCCTCTCCTCAGAAGATGGAACAAAGTAGCGGGAGGGCAAAAAGAGCGCCTAGGCGAAGTACGAGCAGCAGAAGACACCAGGAGAGCATCCCGATGCCGGGAGAGGAGCCGGAAGAAAAGGCGGCCGGCCGACAATACGCGATGAAGGCGTCGGTGCCCGCGTACTCCGACTTGACGGCCCGCCTTCTTCGTCCTCTCCGGCCCTCCTACGCCAGCCACCCAAGGAGGCAGCGGGGAACGCGCCGATGGAGAGCTTGACGAGGAAGGCCCTCGGCAGGGCCCGTGGCCGAGGAAGGGACGACGCGGTCAGTCGGAGTCGAGGTCGGCGTCGCCCCGCTCGACGCCCTGGTCTTCGTTGTCGTTGTCCTCCTCGTCACTCCCGCTCGAGAAAGAGTCTTCATCATCGGAGGAGCTCTCCACGCAGCACTTTAGGCGAGTTCCAAGGTCCCCAAAGACCTTGACGGAGAGCAGGCCGTTCTCCATTAATTTGAAGTAGAGAATGAGCCCGACCGTCAGGCTGTGGACACGAGCGAAAGTCTTCCATCCACGATGAAGATACATGACGTGAGGAGCGGGAAAGTCGACGTCGACCCGCGTGCCGCCATTCCCGCAGCCCCTCATATGCAACCTGAGGGTCTGTCGCGGGTCGAGCTCCATCTCCCGAGCGAATGGGGTGGGGAGACGAAGACGACGATGCGGTGGCCGGCACAGCCTGATGAAGAACTCGCGGGGCTGGACCCCGACGTGGCCCTCCATTGGGAGAGGCATCACTGGCGGAGGCAAGGCCAGTGCGCCGCCCCGTCCCCCTCTTCCCCGAGCGCCACGGCGACCTCGGCCTCGCCCCCTCCCCCTTCCTCTCGTGGCCGGCTCCGCCGTCGCGAGCTCTTGGGGAGGAGGGACGCGCTGTCGAGCAGAGACCCTCGCAGCCACCGTCAAAGGGCCAGCGCCTCCTCTCGCCATGGCAGATGGAAGGAAGGAGACGAGGTGGAAGGAGATGGATGATGATAGAATGTGGGGGTGCCATCCCCCCTTTTTTATAAAGGGGCGGGATCGGGGCTCGGCCACCCCACTCAACCAATCCGGCCGTCGTGGGCGCAGGGAATCGGGGCCGACCCGCTGCTCCAATCAGCGACGGCCCGGTTTCCCGCCTCCACCGCCTACCACCTTGAAGGCATGGGGAACACGTGGCAAGCAAGCAGAGATCGAGGGGACGGGTGAGGCAACCGTTCCCCACCCCATGATCGTGGGGCGCGGACGTGTTGAAGACCACAATCCGAGTCCGCTCAGTAAATGAGCCGCGCCTCTGCGTTCTCCTCTTTTTATGGGGAAGGCGCGAGCCGCCTCTTAACTGTGACGTGACGCATGCATGCGGGAACTGCCCCACGCATGACCCCCACGTCACGCACGACCCTCCACGACGCGCATTCAACGCGGGTCGTGGGGAAGCGTAAGCAAGTGAAAAAGTTACTGCGGTAAAAATCCGCCCCACCTGCCCGCGCACCGTTCTGGGCCTGGCCCAACAACTTGTCGCGCTTATGTATGGCCCAGGCCCGGGGGCTCCTGTCGGTGTACAAAAGTAGGGGCACTCCTTTTTACCCCTTTACTTGTGCACGAGCGGTCAGAGCCGCGCCCACGGCCACGCTGAGCAGGGCAGAAGAGGGAAGCAGAAGCGCAAGGCAACTAAAGCAACGCCAAGACCAAGAGACAAAAAGAGCAAGAGGGCGAGGTGGACTCCCCCGGCAAGACCCTTGCCGGGGCAGCCTCCGCAGCCCCGGCAAGAGCCTTGCCGGGGCAACTCGCCCGACGCCAGCAGAGCAAGCCACCCTTGAGACCGCGGGTTCCAACACCACCAACCAACCACATTGGAACCAAGGCTCGGGAGGCGCCTCTATGGTGGCATGCAGATCTTCGTCAAGATCATAAACACACAAGATCAGATGAGGACTAGAAGACGACGACCCTCGGCGAGATCCTTGCCGAGGAGATCCACGAGACCCCCGGCAAGACCCTTGCCGGGGACGACCACGGTGCCGCGGCCAGACCCTTGCCGGGGCCCCGGCAAGGCCCTTGCCGAGGACACTTGCGGGGCCGCGGCCAGGCCCACGTCTGCCAAGACTACACCGCCGCTCCCATGCAGCTGCTAGCTCAAACCAGCTGGGCAGGCACCTGCGTGGTAGCGTGCGGCCTCTACGCCGACTCAGCTAGCACCTGCGTAGTGGCATGCAGATCTTCGTGAAGACTCCACCACCGCGCCAGCCCAGCAGCCAGCCAACGTGGCGCTACAACACCTTGTCAGCTCGGACGCGCGTCGCAGCCAGGCGAGGCGGTGACAGCTGGGACGAGCTTCCTTGCCGTCCCCGATAAAGCAAGAGGGGCACGTCGGCAGCGCATTAAATGTGTTTGTCCGACGGCGCCAGAGGATAGACTCATCCACTGTACACCTTTCCATCTCCTGTGTGCCACTGTGGCAACCCCTTTTGTCTATAAAAGGAGGCCTGAGGCGACCAGGAGAAGGATTCGGATCTTTTGGACTAGGGACACACCATAGCTAGTTCAAGAACTCAAGAACACTCAAATACATACAACAAAGCAGGACTAGGGTATTACGCATCCTCGCGGCCCGAACCTGGGTAAACGATCCTTGTGCTGGCTTCTGGACCTGCTCTTTGCACAACCCCGCGCCCGCCAACCGTAGAAGGGATCCCAGTGATCCCATAGGTGTCGTTTCCACCGACACTTATATAAAGGAAAACGCTCCCTAGGACACATGGGAATTATCGTCAAGCTAGTTTTCATCACACTCATATGATTTGCGTTCATTACTTTGATAATTTGATATGTGGGTGGACCTGTGCTTCGGTACTGCCCTTCCTTGGACAAGCATCCCACTTATGATTAACCCCTATTGCAAGCATCCACAACTACAAAAGAAGTATTATGGTAAACCTAACCATAGCATGAAACATATGGATCCAAATCAGCCCCTTACGAAGCAACGCATAAACTAGGGTTTAAGCTTCTGTCACTCTAGCAACCCATCATCTACTTATTACTTCCCCATGCCTTCCCCTACTCCCAAATCATGGTGAAGCGTCATGTAGTCAACGTTCACATAAGACCACTAGAGGAAAGACTACATACATCTTAGCAAAAAAACGAACGAATACCAAATTCACATGACTACTTATAGCAAGACTTCTCCCATGTCCTCAGGAACAAACGTAACTACTCACAAATCATATTCATGTTCATAATCAGAGGGGTATTAATATGCATAAAGGATCTGAACATATGATCTTCCACCAAATAAACCAACTATAATCAACTACAAGGAGTAATCAACACTACTAGCAACCCACAGGTACCAATCTGAGGTTTTGAGACAAAGATTGGATACAAGCGATGAACTAGGGTTTGAGAGGAGATGGTGCTGGTGAAGATGTTGATGGAGATTGACCCCCTCCCGCTAAGAGGATCGATGGTGATGATGACGGTGATGACTTCCCCCTCCTGGAGGGATGTTTCCCCGGCAGAACAGCTCCGTTGAAGCCCTAGATTGGTTCTGCCCAGCTTCCGCCTTGAGATGGCGGTGCTTCGTCCTGAAAGCTTCCTTCTGATTTTTTCCAGGGTGAAAGACTTCATATAGCAAAAGATGGGCACCGGAGGCCTGCCAGGTGGCCCACGAGACAGGGGGACGCGCCCAGGGTGGTAGGGCGCGCCCCCACCCTCGTGGCCAGGCTGTGGGCCCCCTCTGGTTGATTCTTTCTCCAGTATTTTTATTAATTCCAAAACGTGCCTCCGTGAAGTTTTAGGACTTTTGGAGTTGTGCAGAATAGGTCTCTAATATTTGCTCCTTTTCCAGCCCAGAATTCCAGCCGCCGGCATTCTCCCTCTTCATGTATACCTTGTAAAATAAGAGATAAAAGGCATAAGTATTGTGACATAATGTGTAATAACAGTCCATAATGCAATAAATATCGATATAAAAGCATGATGCAAAATGGACGTATCAACTCCCCCAAGCTTAGACCTCGCTTGTCCTCAAGCGGAAGCCGATAATGAAAAATATGTCCACATGTTTAGAGATAGAGGTGTCGATAAAATAAAATACGGACATGAGGGCATCATGATCATTCTTATAACAGTAACATAAATATATTTTCATATGATTTCTTATGCTAAAGTAACAATCTATTCACAATGTCAAGTATGAATCAGAAACTTCATTGAGAACTAACAAACTATCATCTCAGTCATTGAAGCAATTGCAATTTATCATAACATCGGAAAGAGTCAATATAAGAGCTTTTCAGCAAGTCCACATACTCAACCATCATTTAGTCTTTCACAATTGCTAACACTCGCGCAATACTTATGGGTATGAAGTTTTAATCGGACACAGAGAAAGATAGGGGCTTATAGTGTTGCCTCCCAACCTTTTACCTCAAGGGTAATGTCAACAATAATAGTTCATTATAACTTACATCCAATTGGATATATATATATATCAGGATCTTTCCAACACAATGTGCTTGCCAAAGGATAAAATGTAAAACAGAAAGGTGATGTTCACCATGACTCTTGTATAAGGTATAAGACAAGAATAAAAGATAGGCCCTTCGCAGAGGGAAGCAGAGATTGTCATATGCTTTTATGGTTGGATGCACAAAATCTTAATGCGAAAGAACGTCACTTTATATTGCCACTTGTGATATGGACCTTTATTATGCAGTTCGTCACTTTTATTTCTTCCACATCACAAGATCGTATAAAGCTTATTTTCTCCACGCTAATAAATCATACATATTTAGAAAAGCAATTTTTATTGCATGCAACAATGACAACTTACTTGAAGGATCTTACTCAATCCATAGGTAGGTATGGTGGACTCTCATGGCAAAACTGGGTTTAAGGATATTTGGAAGCACAAGTAGTATCTCTACTTGGTGCAAAGAATTTGGCTAGCATGAGGGGGAAAGGCAGGCTCAACATGTTGGATGTGTTGGGGATCGTTGCAGAAATTAAAAAAATTCTACACATCACCAAGATCAATCTATGGAGAGACTAGCAACAAGAGAGAGGGGAGTGCATCTTGATACCCTTGAAGATCGCGATGCGGAAGCGTTACAAGAATGTGGATGAAGGAGTCGTACTCATAGCGATTCAGATCGCGGTTGATTCCGATATAAGCGCCGAACAACGGCCCTCCGCGTTCAACACACGTACAGCCCGGGGACGTCTCCTCCTTGTTGATACAGAAAGGGGGGAGGAGAAGTTGAGGGACAGCTCCGGCAACACGACAGCGTGGTTGTGGAGCTTGCAGTTCTCCGACAGGGCTTCGCCAAGCACTACGGAGGAGGAGGAGGTGTTGGGGAGGGAGAGGGCTGCGCCAGGGGAAGGGGTGCGGCTCCCATGCGCCTCCCCACTATATATAGGGGTGTAGGGGGCTGGTTTCTTGCCCTCCAAGTCCATTGGGGCATTGGCAAAGGTGGGGAAAAGAAATCTCATCATTGCCCTTCCCTACCGATTGTTATCCCCCTTTTTTAGGGATCTTCATCTTATCCCTTCGGGATATGATCTTATTCCTTCTAAGGGGGGATCTTGGTGCGCCTTGACCAGGGGTGTGGGGCCTTGCCCCCACTACCCACGTTCATGTGGGTCCCCCCATGCAGGTGGGCCCCACTCCGGAGCCTTCTAGAACCTTCCCGGTACAATACCGAAAAATCCCGAACATTTTCCGGTGGCCAAAATAGGACTTCCCATATATAAATCTTTACCTCCGGACCATTCCGGAACTCCTCGTGACATCCGGGATCTCATCCGGGACTCCGAACAACATTCGGTAACTGCACACTAATTCCCATAACAACTCTAGCGTCACCGAACCTTAAGTGTGTAGACCCTACGGGTTCGGGAATAATGCAGACATGACCGAAACAGCTCTCTGGCCAATAACCAACAGCGGGATCTGGATACCCATGTTGGCTCCCACATGTTCCACGATGATCTCGTCGGATGAACCACGATGTCGGAGATTCAATCAATCCTGTATACAATTCCCTTTGTCAATCGGTACGTTACTTGCCCGAGATTCGATCGTCGGTATCCCAATACCTCGTTCAATCTCGTTACCGGCAAGTCACTTTTACTCGTTCCGTAACACATCATCCCGTGATCAAGTCTTTGGTCACATTGAGCTCATTATGATGATGTCCTACCAAGTGGGCCCAGAGATACCTCTCCGTCACACGGAGTGACAAATCCCAGTCTCGATTCTTGCCAACCCAACAGACACTTTCGGAGATACCCGTAGTGGGCCTTTATAGCCACCCAGTTACGTTGTGACGTTTGGCACACCCAAAGCATTCCTACGGTATCCAGGAGTTCCACAATCTCATGGTCTAAGGAAATGATACTTGACATTAGAAAAGCTATAGCAGACGAACTACACGATCTTGTGCTACACTTAGGATTGGGTCTTGTCCATCACATCATTCTCCTAATGATGTGATCCCGTTATCAACGACATCCAATGTCCATGGTCAGGAAACCGTAACCATCTATTGATCAACGAGCTAGTCAACTAGAGGCTTACTAGGGACATATTGTGGTCTACGTATTCACACATGTACTACGGTCTCCGGTTAATACAATTATAGCATGAACAATAGACAATTATCATGAACAAAGAAATATAATAATAACCATTTTATTATTGCCTCTAGGGCATATTTCCAACAGTCTCCCACTTGCACTAGAGTCAATAATCTAGTTCACATCACTATGTGATTGTAATGAATCCAACACCCATGGGGTTTGATCATATCTCGCTTGTGAGAGAGGTTATTAGTCAACGGGTCTGAACCTTTCAGATCCGTGTGTGCTTTACAAATCTCTATGTCATCTTGTAGATGCAGCTACCATGCGCTACTTGGAGCTATTCCAAATAACTGCTCTACTATACGAATCCGGTTTACTACTCAGAGTCATCCGGATTAGTGTCAAAGTTTGCATAGAAGTAACCCTTTACGACGAACTCTTTTACCACCTCCATAATCGAGAAAATTCCTTAGTCCACTAGTTACTAAGGATAAGTTTGACCACTGTCATGTGATCCATTCCTGGATCACTCTTGTACCCCTTGATTGACTCATGGCAAGGCACACTTCAGGTGCGGTATACAGCATAGCATACTGTAGAGCCTACGCCTAAAGCATAGGGGATGATCTTCGTCCTTTCTCTCTCTTCTGCCGTGGTCAGATCTTGAGTCTCACTCAATGCTCACACCTTATAACATAGCCAAGAACTCCTTCTTTGCTGATCTTATTTGAACTCCTTCAAAATCTTGTCACGGTATGTATTCATTTGAAAGTACTATTAAGCGTTTTTTGATCTATCCTTATAGATCTTGATGCTCAATGTTCAAATAGCTTAATCCAGGTTTTCCATTGAAAAACACTTTTCAAATAACCCTATATGCTTTCCAGAAATTCTACATCATTTCTGATCAACAATATGTCAACAACATATACTCATCAGAAATTCTATAGTGCTCCCACTCACTTCTTTGGAAATACAAGTTTCTCATAAACTTTGTATAAACCCAAAATCTTTGATCATCTCATCAAAGCGTATATTCCAACTTCGAGATGCTTACTCCAGTCCTTAGAAGGATTGCTGGAGCTTTGCATACTTGTTAGCATCTTTTAGGATTGACAAAAACCTTCTGGTTGTATCACATACAACCTTTCCTCAAGAAAATTGTCGAGGAAACAATGTTTTGACATCCTATCTGCAAGATTTCATAAATAATGCAGTAACTGCTAATACAATTCCAACAGACTCTTAGCATCGCTACGAGTGAGAAAGTCTCACCGCAGTCAACTCCTTGAACTTGTCGGAAAACATCTTAACGACAAGTCGAGCTTTCTTAATGGTGATACTTACCATCATTGTCCGTCTTCCTTTTAAAATCCATCTGTACCCAATAGCCTTACGACCATCAAGTAGTTCTTCCAAAGTCTATACTTTGTTTTCACACATGGATCCTCTCGGATTTTATGGCCTCGAGCCATTTGTCGGAATCCGGGCCCACCATCGTTTCTCCATAACTCGTAGGTTCATTGTTGCCTAGTAACATGACCTCCAAGACAGGATTACGTACCACCCTGAAATAGTACGCATCCTTATCGACCTACGAGGTTTGGTAGTGACTTGATCTGAAGTTTCATGATCACTATCATCAGCTTCCACTTCAATTGGTGTAGGCACTACACGAACGACTTCCTGTGCCCTGCTACACACTTGTTGAAGTGACGGTTCAATAACCTCATCAAGTCTCCACCATCCTCCCACCCAATTCTTTCAAGAGAAACTTTTCCTAGAGAAAGGACCCGTTTCTAGAAACAATCACTTTTGCTTCCGGATCCGAAATAGGAGGTATACCCAACTGTTTTGGGTGTCCTATGAAGATGCATTTATCCGCTTTGGGTTCGAGCTTATCAGGCTAAACCCTTTTTACATAAGTGTCGCAGCCCCAAACTTTTAAGAAATGACAGCTTAGGTTTCTCTAAACCATAGTTCATACGGTGTCATCTCAACGGAATTACGTGGTGCCCTATTTAAAGTGAATGCGGTTGTCTCTAATGCCTAACCCATAAACGATAGTGGTAATTCGATAAGAGACATCATGGTTTGCACCACATCCAATAGGGTGCGGCTATGATGTTCGGACACACAATCACACTATGGTGTTCCAGGCGGCGTTAGTTGTGAAACAATTTCCACAATGTCTTAGTTGTATACCAAACACGTAACTCAGATATTCATCTCTATGATCATATCATAGACATTTTATCCTCTTGTCACGACGATCTTTAACTTCACTCTGAAATTACTTGAACCTTTCAATAATTCAGACTTGTGTTTCATCAAGTAAATATACTTAGAATCTACTCAAATCATCTGTGAAGTAAGAGCATAATGATATTCACTGTGTGCCTCAGCACACATTGGATTGCACACATCAAATGTATTACTTCCAACAAGTTGCTCTCTTGTTTCATCTCACTGAAAACGAGGCCTTTCAGTCATCTTGCCCATGTGGTATGATTTGCATGTCTCAAGTGATTCAAAATCAAGTGAGTCCAAACGATCCATCTGCATGGAGTTTCTTCATGCGTATAAACCAATAGACATGGTTCGCATGTCTCAAACTTTTCAAAAAACGAGTGAGTCCAAAGATCCATCAACATGGAGCTTCTTCATGCGTTTTATACCAATATGACTCAAATGGCAGTGTCACAAGTATGTGGTACTATCATTACTATCTTATATCTTTTGGCATGAACATGTGTATCACTACTATCAAGATTCAATGAACCATTCATTTTAGGTGCAAGACCATTGAAGGTATTATTCAAATAAACAGAGTAACCATTATTCTCCGTAAATGAATAACCGTATTGCGATAAACATAATCCAATCATGTATATGCTCAACGCAAACACCGAATAACAATTATTTAGATTTAACACCAATCTCGATGGTAGAGTGAGCATGCGATGCTTGATCACATCAACCTTGGAAACACTTCCAACACATATCGGCATCTCACCTTCAGCTAGTCTCCATTTATTCCGTAGCTTTTTATTTCGAGTTACTACCACTTAGCAACCGAACCGGTATTTAATACCCTGGTGCTACTAGGAGTACTAGTAAAGTACACATTATAATGTATATCCAATATACTTCTGTCGGCCTGGCCAGCCTTCTTATGTACCAAGTATCTAGGGTAGTTATGCTTCAGTGACCGTTCCCCTCATTTCAGAAGCACTTAGTCTCGGGTTTGGGTTCAACCTTGGGTTTCTTCACTAGAGCAGCAACTAATTTGCCGTTTCATGAAGTATCCCTTTCTTGCCCTTGCCCTTCTTGAAACTAGTGGTTTTACTAACCATCAACAAATGATGCTCCTATTTGATTTCTACTTTTGCGGTGTCGCAAATAGCTCAAGGATCATCATATCTATCCCTGATATGTTATAGTTCATCACGAAGATCTAGTAGCTTGGTGGCAGTGATTGGAGAACCATCACTATCTCATCTGGAAGATTAAGTCCCACTCGATTCAAGCGATTGTAGTAGTCATACAATCTGAGCACATGCTCAACGATTGAGCTTTTCTCCTTAGTTTGCAGGCTTAAGAAACTTGTCAGAGGTCTCGTACCTCTTGACGTGGGCACTAGCCTGAAATCCCAATTTCAGTCCTTGGAACATCTCATATGTTTTGCGATGTTTCAAAAAGGTCTTTGGTGCCTCAATTCTAAACCATTTAGCATTACGCACTGAACTATCATGTAGTCATCAAAACGTCTATGTCAGTGTTCGCAACATCCACAACCGACGCTCGAGGTTCAGCACACTGAGCGGTGCATTAAGGACATAATCCTTCTGCGCGGCAATGAGGACAATCCTCAGTTTACGGACCCAGTCCGCATAATTGCTATTGTCAACTCTCAACTAAATTTCTCTAGGAACAAATCTAAAACAGTAGAACCAAAGCGTGAGCTACGACATAATTTGCAAAGACCTTTTGACTATATTCATGATAATTAAGTTCATCTAATCAAATTATTTAATGAACTCCCACTCAGATAGACATCCCTCTAGTCATCTAAGTGATACATGATCCGAGTCAACTAGGCCGTGTCCGATCATCACGTGAGACGGACTAGTCATCATCGGTGAACATCTTCATGTTGATCGTATCCACTATACGACTCATGTTCGACCTTTCGGTCACTTGTGTTCCGAGGCAATGTCTATACATGCTAGGCTCATCAAGTTAACCTAAGTGTTTTGCATGTGTAAATTTGGCTTACACCCGTTGTATGCGAACGTTAGAATCTATCACACCCGATCATCACGTGGTGCTTCGAAACAACGAACTTTCGCAACGGTGCACAGTTAGGGGGAACACTTTCTTGAAATTTTATGAGGGATCATCTTATTTATGCTACCGTCGTTCTAAGCAAAGAAGATGTAAAAAACAGGATAAACATCACATGCAATCAAATAGTGACATGATATGGCCAATATCATTTTGCTCCTTTTGATCTCCATCTTCGGGGCACCATGATCATCATCGTCACCGGCATGACACCATGATCTCCATCATCGTGTCTTCATGAAGTTGTCTCGCCAACTATTACTTCTACTACTATGGCTAATGGTTAGCAATAAAGTAAAGTAATTACATGGCGTTTTTCATTGACACGCAGGTCATATAATAAATTAAGACAACTCCTATGGCTCCTGCCGGTTGTCATACTCATCGACATGCAAGTCGTGATTCCTATTACAAGAACATGATCAATCTCATACATCACATATATCATTCATCACATCCTTTTGGCCATATCACATCACACGGCATATGCTGCAAGAACAAGTTAGACGTCCTCTAATTGTTGTTGCAAGTTTTTACGTGGCTGCTATAGGTTTCTAGCAAGAACGTTTCTTACCTACGCCAAGACCACAACATGATATGCCAATTTCTATTTACCCTTCATAAGGACCCTTTTCATCGAATCCGATCCGACTAAAGTGGGAGAGACAGACACCCGCTAGCCACCTTATGCAACTAGTGCATGTCAGTCGGTGGAACCTATCTCACGTAAGCGTACGTGTAAGGTCGGTCCGGGCCGCTTCATCCCAAGATGCCACCGAATCAAGATAAGACTAGTAATGGCAAGTAAATTAGCAAAATCGACGCCCACAACAACTTGTGTTCTACTCGTGCATAGAAACTACGCATAGACCTAGCTCTGATCCCACTGTTGGGGATCGTTGCAGAAATTAAAAAAATTATACGCATCACCAAGATCAATCTATGGAGAGACTAGCAACAAGAGAGAGGGGAGTGCATCTTCATACCCTTGAAGATCGCGATGCGGAAGCGTTACAAGAACGCGGATGAAGGGGTCGTACTCGTAGCGATTCAGCTCGCGGTTGATTCCGATCTAAGCGCCGAACAACGGCGCCTCCACGTTCAACACAAGTACAGCCCGGGGACGTCTCCTCCTTCTTGATCCAGCAAGGGGAGAGGAGAAGTTGAGGGAGAGCTCCGGCAGCATGACGGCGTGGTGGTGGAGCTTGCAGTTCTCTGGTAGGGCTTCGCCAAGCACTACGGAGGAGGAGGAGGTGTTGGGGAGGGAGAGGGCTGCGCCAGGGGAAGGGGTGCGGCTCCCATGCGCCTCCCCACTATATATAGGGGTGTAGGGGGCTGTTTTCTTGCCCTCCAAGTCCATTGGGGCGTTGGCAAAGGCGGGGAAAAGAAATCCCATCATTTCCCTTCCCCACCGATTGTTATCCCCCTTTTTTAGGGATCTTGATCTTATCCCTTCGGGATATGATCTTATTCCTTCTAAGGGGGGATCTTGGTGCACCTTGACCAGGGGTGTGGGGCCTTGCCCCCACTACCCACGTTCATGTGGGTCCCCCATGCAGGTGGGCCCCACTTCGGAACCTTCTAGAACCTTCCCGGTACAATACCGAAAAATCCCGAACATTTTCCGGTGGCCAAAATAGGACTTCCCATATATAAATATTTACCTCCGGACCATTCCGGAACTCCTCGTGACATCCGGGATCTCATCCGGGACTCCGAACAACATTCGGTAACTGCACACTAATTCCCATAACAACTCTAGCGTCACCGAACCTTAAGTGTGTAGACCCTACGGGTTCGGGAATAATGCAGACATGACCGAGACAGCTCTCTAGCCAATAACCAACAGCGGGATCTAGATAACCATGTTGGCTCCCACATGTTCCACGATGATCTCGTCGGATGAACCACGATGTCGGGGATTCAATCAATCCTGTATACAATTCCCTTTGTCAATCGGTACGTTACTTGCCCGAGATTCGATCGTCAGTATCCCAATACCTCGTTCAATCTCGTTACCAGCAAGTCACTTTTACTCGTTCCATAACACATCATCCTGTGATCAAGTCTTTGGTCACATTGAGCTCATTATGATGATGTCCTACCGAGTGGGCCCAGAGATACCTCTCCGTCACACGGAGTGACAAATCCCAGTCTCGATTCGTGCCAACCCAACAGACACTTTCAGAGATACCCGTAGTGTGCCTTTATAGCCACCCAATTACGTTGTGACGTTTGGCACACCCAAAGCATTCCTACGGTATCCGGGAGTTGCACAATCTCATGGCCTAAGGAAATGATACTTGACATTAGAAAAGCTTTAGTAGACGAACTACACGATCTTGTGCTATGCTTAGGATTGGGTCTTGTCCATCACATCATTCTCCTAATGATGTGATCCCGTTATCAACGACATCCAATGTCCATGGTCAGGAAACCGTAACCATCTATTGATCAACGAGCTAGTCAACTAGAGGCTTACTAGGGACATATTGTGGTCTACGTATTCACACATGTATTACGTCTCCGGTTAATACAATTATAGCATGAACAATAAACAATTATCATGAACAAGGAAATATAATAATAACCATTTTATTATTGCCTCTAGGGCATATTTCCAACAGAATGATCCATGACAATATACTTTATTTCGGATATAAGAAAACATAACCCATTACATTGTCTTCCTTGTCCAACATCAACTTTTTAGCATGTCATATTTTAGTGAGTGCTCACAATCATAAAAGATGTCCAAGATAGTGTATCTATATGTGAGAACCTCTCTTTCTTTATTATTTCCTATTAATTGCAACGATGACCAAAACTCTGTTTGTCAACTCTCAACAACTTTTTTTCATCATACTCTTTATATGTGAAGTCAGTACTCCCCATAAGATCAATATGATCTCTTTATTTCTTTTTGTTCTTTCTTTTTCTATTATTCCCTCAAGATCATAGCAAGATAATCAAGCCCTTGACTCAAAACTAATCTTTATTATATATTGCTCACGGACTCGATTACATAGAAGAATCATAAAGCAAAACTCAAAGCTAGATCATACTAAAAACATTATTCTACTAGATCAAGATATTACTAAAAGGATCGAACTAAGAAAAATGGTAAAGATAGGAGTGTGATGGTGATACGATACCGGGGCACCTCCCCCAAGCTTGGCAGTTGCCAAGGGGAGTGCCCATACCCATGTGTTTATGCTTCCTTCTTCGGAGGTGAACAAGATGGTGATGACGATGACAATTGTGCCTTCAGCTTCTTCAAATTGTAATTGAGAAGAGCAATTTCCTCCTTTAAATCATCGTCCTCCGATTCCAGCTTCAAGATCATGTCACATAAATCTCCTTTTCTTTTCTGCCGAAAAGGAGAAGGAATATATTGGTTGTTAGACAGTTTAGCCCTCTTAGGGAGACTGGGCTTCTTGAACTTCACGTGCATATCCCCAGGTTGAGGTAGAGGGACATCCTCCTCCTCCGAACTTGAATCATTGATCCTCATCAAATGAGCATCTTCCTCATCATCCGTAGTTCGACCACAAGGAGATAGATCTCCATAGGTCTTTGGGTCAGCAATGAGATGTGAGACATAGCTCTCTCCGTCGGAATCCTGAGATGACATCTTACCCCAAATCTGCTACAGAAAGAACTAAAAACAAACACAGAGGATATTTGCGTGGTATGGTGGTCAAAACCTTTGGGAGATTATATAATGAATTCTTACCGACTAAAAGAAGTATCGTGCAAGAAAACTGAGTCCGGAGAGCACACGAGGTGTCCACGAGGCAGGGGGCGCGCCCAGGGGGTAGGGCGCGCCCTCCACCCTCGTGGACGCCTCGTGCCCTTCGCGGAATACTTCTTATTTTCCTATTTTCTTAAATATTCCAAAACGGAGAAAAACTGCCATTAGAACTGTTTTGGAGTCGGTTTACTTACCGTACCACATACCTATTCCTTTTCGGAGTCTGAAACGTTCTGGAAAGTGTCCCTTATGTACTCCTCCGGGGTCACGATGTCAATAACATTAGTTTCAACATTTATGGGATTACTTGAATATAATGTTTGATTCTTTGACCGGTCACCACCTTCGGATTTGTGCCTTTGAAGTTGTTGATTTTTATGGCACCGGAACGATAGACCTCCTCGATAACGTAAGGACCTTCCCATTTAGAGAGAAGTTTTCTTGCAAAAAGTCTTAAACGAGAGTTGAATAGCAACACACAATCACCTACATTAAACTCACGCTTTTGTATCCTTTTGTCGTGCCATCTTTTAACTTTTTCTTTAAACAGTTTCGCATTCTCATAAGCTTGGGTTCACCATTCATCAAGTGAGCTAATGTCAAATAGCCTCTTCTCAGCGGCAAGTTTGAAATCATAATTGAGCTCTTTAATGGCCCAATATGCCTTATGTTCTACTTCGAGAGGTAAGTGACACGCTTTTCCATATACCATTTTATATGGAGACATACCCATAGGATTTTTATATGCAGTTCTATAGGCCCATAATGCATCATCAAGTTTCTTGGACCAATTATTTCTAGATCTATTAACAGTCTTTTGCAAATTAATTTAATCTTCCATTACTCAGTTCTACTTGACCACTAGACTGTGGATGATAAGGAGATGCAATTCTATGATTAATGTCATACTCAGCAAGCATTTTACGAAAAGCACCATGAATAAAATGTGAACCACCATCAGTCATTAAGTATCTAGGGACTCCAAACCTCGGAAAAATAACTTCTTTAAGCATCTTAATAGAGGTGTTATGATCAACACTACTAGTTGGAATAGCTTCTACCCACTTAGTAACGTAATCAACAGCAACTAAAATATGTATATACCCATTAGAGGAAGGAAATGGTCCCATATAATCAAAGCCCCAAACATCAAATGGTTCAGTAACAAGTGAATAATTCATAGGCATTTCTTGACATCTACTAATATTACCAATTCTTTGACATTCATCACAAGACAAGACAAACTTACGGGCATCTTTGAAGAGAGTAGGCCAATAAAAACCGGATTGCAATACCTTATGTGCAGTTCTATCTCCAGCATGGTGTCCTCCATAAGCCTCGGAGTGACACTTGCGTAGGATCTGTTCCTGTTCATGCTTAGGTACACAACGTCTAATAACACCATCTACTCCTTCTTTATAAAGGTGTGGGTCATCCCAGAAGTAATGTCTTAAATCATAGAAAAACTTTTTCTTTTGCTGGTATGTGAAACTAGGTGGTATAAATTTAGCAACAATGTAATTAGCATAATCAGCATACCATGGAGCAGCAGGAGAAGCATTTATGACAGCTAATTATTCATCAGGAAAGCTATCATCAATAGTTAGTGGGTCATCAAGAACATTCTCCAACCTAGATAAGTTGTCTGCAACGGGGTTCTCAGCTCCCTTTCTATCAATAATATGCAAATCAAATTCTTGTAGTAAGAGAACCCATCTAATAAGTCTAGGTTTAGCATCTTTCTTTTCCATAAGATATTTAATAGCAGCATGATCAGTGTGAACAATTACTTTAGAATCAACAATATAAGGTCTGAACTTATCACAAGCAAATACAACTGCTAAAAATTCTTTCTCAGTAGTGGCATAATTTCTCTGGGCACTGTCTAGAGTTTTACTAGCATATTGGATGCATTTAATTTCTTATCAACTCTTTGTCCTAGAATAGCACCTACAACATAATCACTAGCATCACACATAATTTCAAAGGGTAAATTCCAAGCAGGTGGCTAAACAATAGGTGCAGAAATCAAAGCTTTCTTAAGTATTTCAAATGCTTCTACACAATCATCATCGAAGACAAAAGGAACATCTTTTTGTAAGAGATTAGTCAGAGGCCTAGAAATTTTTGAGAAGTCTTTAATGAACCTCCTATAAAAACTGGCATGACCAAGGAAACTTCTTATACCTTTGATGTCCTTAGGACACGGCATCTTTTCAAGCATCAACTTTAGCTTTATCAACTTCAATACCTCTTTCAGAAATTTTATGCCCCAAGACAATACCTTCATTAACCATAAAGTGGAACTTCTGCCAATTCAAAACAAGATTAGTTTCTTCACATCTCTGCAAAACTCGATCAAGGTTGCTCAAGCAATCATCAAAAGAAGTTCCATATAGAGAGAAATGATCCATGAAAACCTCAACAATCTTTTCACAAAAGTCAGAGAATATAGCCATCATGCATCTTTGAAAGGTAGCAGGTGCATTGCATAAACCAAAAGTCATACGTCTATAAGCAAAGGTACCGAAAGGGCAAGTAAAAGTGGTCTTTTCTTGATCCTGTTTTGACACAGGTATTGATACGTCTCCAACGTATCTATAATTTATGAAGTATTCATGCTATTATATTATCCATCTAGGATGTTTTATATGCATTTATATGCTATTTTATATGATTTTTGGGACTAACCTATTAACCTAGAGCCCAGTGCCAGTTTCTGTTTTTTCCTTGTTTTTGAGTTTTACAGAAAAGGAATACCAAACGGAGTCCAATTGACGTGCCAATTTTTGATGATTTTTTATGGACCAAAGGAAGCCCCCGGAGTAAAAGAGTTGGACCAGAAGAGTCCCGAGCCATCCACGAGGGTGGGGGGCACGCCCACCCCCTGGGCGTGGGCCTCTATCTCGTGGACAGCTCGGAGACCCCCCTGATGTGAAACCGACGCCAAAAATTCCTATAAATACAGAAACCTCCAGAAAATAACCTAGATCGGAAGTTCCGCCGCCGCAAGCCTTTGTAGCCATGAGAAATCAATCTAGGCCCTCTCTGGCACCCTGCCGGAGGGGGCCATCATCACTGGAGGCCATGGAGGACGATCCCGGAGGGGCCATCATCGACATGAAGGCCAAGGACCAGAGGGAGAACCTCTCCCCATCTAGGGGGAGGCCATGGAGGAGGAAGCACAAGGGGGAGAACCTCTCCTCCTCTCTCCCGATGGCGCCGGAGTTCCATCGGGAGGAGAATCATCGCCATGCTGATCGTCTTCATCAACATCACCATCATCATCACCATCCTCATCTCTTTTACGTGGTCCACTCTCCCGCACCCCGCTGTAATCCCTACTTGAACATGGTGCTTGATGCCACATATTATGATCCAATGATGTGTTGCCAACCTATGATGTTTTGAGTAGATATCTTTTGTCTTTGGGTTGATTGATGATCTAGATTGGTATGAGTTGTATGTTTTATTTTGGTGCTGTCCTATTGTGCCCTCCATGTCGCGCAAGCGTGAGGGATACCCGTTGTAGGTGTTGCAATACGTTTATGATTCGCTTATAGTGGGTTGCTTGAGTGACAAAAGCATAAACCCGAGTAAGGGGGTTGTTGCGTATGGGATAAATGGGACTTGATGCTTTAATGCTATGGTTGGTTTTTACCTTAATGATCTTTAGTAGTTGCGGATGCTTGTTAGAGTTCCAATCATAAGTGCATATGATCTAAGAAGAGAAAGTATGTTAGCTTATGCCTCTCCCTCATATGGAATTGCAATAGTGATTACCGGTCTTGTTAACAATTGCCTAGGACAATTCCGCACACCGATCCATCATTATTCCACACTCGCTATTTATAATATTTATTAATATATTCTAACTTTATGATAACAGCACCTACTTTTATATTTAGCTCTCTGATATCATGCAAAGTTATCCTCTTCATACCCACAACGTAGTTTTATTTCTCGTTTCTAGTTGGAAGTAAACGTTCGGTGCACGTAGAGTCGTATCAGTGGCAGATAGGACTTGAGACAATATTGATCTTACCTTTAGCTCCTTGTGGGTTAGACACTCCATACTTATCACTTCCACTATTGGGAATTGCTACGATGATTCCCTGCACTTGGGGATTATCAAGCTCTTTTCTGGCGCCATTGCCGGGGAGCAATAGCATGGGGTTGATATTCTCGTGTGTGCTTGTTTGCTTTCTTCACTAAGTAAATTTTGTTTTTCCTTTTTGTTTTTGTTTAGTTGTGGGTGAAACATACAAAAAAATTTAAATAATGAAAATACAAAAAAAATTACTTGCCTCTCGTGCCTAAAAAGTTTTTCAATAAGAGAAGTGATTGGAAGATTATGCATTGAAGAAGTGAGGGTCGACCTTGAGCACTTGTGTTCATGATCATGGAAACAATGTAAAAAAAGTCATGGAAGCTTCTCTGAAAATAATTATCCCCTTGTATATATCCATTGTATTATAAAAATAATGTGCCAAGCTTTGGTTTTAGGATGATTAGATTGCTTGTTTACTATGTGCAGAACAAAAACAGAAACTTTGGCTGTAGCGCGTGATTTTACATTTGTTACTGGAAGGTCAAATGGGTCTGAAACTTTTTGCACATTATTTCTGTACAAATTGTTCAAATTTTCAAATATGTTTCATAATGTTTGGAGTTACAGAAGTTTACTAAACTTCCAGATTACTACAGACTGTCCTGTTTTTGACAGATTCCGTTTTTCGCGTGCTGTTTGCTTATTTTGATGAATCTATGGCTAGTATCGGGGGGTATGAACCATAGAGAAGTTGGAATACAGTAGGTTTAACACCAATATAAATAAAGAATGAGTTCATTACAGTACCTTAAAGTGGTAGTTTGCTTTATTACACTAACGGGTGTGGATGAAGTGTTCGAAGATCGAGGAGCTATCAATATGAGAAGAATAAAGAGAGGCAAGAGTTCAAGCTTGGGGATGCCCAAGGCACCCCAAGTACATATTTCAAAGGATACTCAAGCATCTAAGCATGGGGGTGCCCCGGTTGGCATCCCATCTTTCTTCTTCAGCAAATATTGGTATACCTCGGGTTTTTGTTTTGTTCGCATGATTTGTGTCCTTTGTGTTTTTTTCCTTTAAGAACCATGCTAGCATGAGATAGCCCTTCACTGATTTATAGAATACTTCATGTGCTTCACTTATATCTTTTAAGTATGATCTTATAGAATTGCTCTGTGTGCTTCACTTAAATCTTTTGAGTATGGTTTTATAGAATGCTTCGTATGCTTCACTTACATATTTTGAGCTTGGATATTGGTTAGTCTATATTAATTGTAGAATGCTCCATGAAATTCACTTATATCTTTTGGAGTATGAATAATACTATCATCTAAAGCGGGTTTGGAAAAGTGTCAAGTTTAGGAATTAGTGATCCCACTATTCCGAATGAGAAGAATTTTGCTTATGTGGAGAGTAGAAAAATTTCTATGCTTGTAGATCATGAAAAGAATGCTTTATGTGATGGTTATATTGTTGAATTCATTCATGATGCTACTGAAAATTATTATGAGGGAGGAATATATGCTTGTAGGAGTAGCAATAATATCAAGTTTCCTCTCTATGTGCTTAAAGTTTTGAAGTTATACTTGTTTTGCCTTCCTATGCTAGTTGATTCTTGTTCCTATAAATTATGTGTTCAAAAAATCCCTAGGCATAGTAAGTGGGTTAGATTTAAATGTTCTATTCATATTCTTCATGATGCTCTCTTTATGTTTCAACTCTTATCTTTTATGTGAGCATCATTGAAATCATCATGCCTAGCAAAAAGGCATTAAAGAAAAGCGCTTGTCGGGAGACAACCCAATATTTACCCTTACTGTTTTTGTGTGTTTACATGATTAAGCTACTGTAGTAATCATGTTATATAGCTTTTGTTTCAATAAAGTGCCAATTAAGACCTTTGGGAAGACTTGGGTGAAAGTTAATGTGATCTTGCTGTAAAAAACAGAAACTTTGCACTCACGATATTAGCTGTATTTTTTTTACAGAAGGTGATTTTGAGTTGATTCTTTTTGCAGAAGATTAATAGACAAATTCCTCACGTCCACCAATTTATTGCATAATTTTTGGAGTAGCATAAGTACGGTTTCTATTCAGATCATTACAGACTGTTCTGTTTCTGACTGATTCTGTTTTCATTGCACAGTTTGCTTGTTTTCTAGTTTCTATGGCTTATATTTCTCAATATATAGGCATTGTGTGAGAAAAATTATGAACCTTGTCTTTGACAGTACCAAAGTGAATGGTTTACTCTTTATCATACTAACCTATCTCACGAAGTTCCGTTAAGTTTTGTGTGATTGAAGTTTTCAAGCTTTGGATGAGATATCGATATGAGGAGAATAAGGAGTGGAAAGACCCTAAGCTTGGGGATGCCCAAGGCACCCCAAGGCGCCTAAGCTTGGGGATGCCCCGGAAGGCATCCCCTCTTTCGTCTTCAAAACTATCGGTATACCTTACTCGGAGCTATATTTTTATTCGTCACATGATATGTGTTTTGCTTGGAGCGTATTTTCAATTTTACTTGCTGTTTGAATAAAATCATTGGATATGAAATCTTGAATGAAAAAGAATCATCCCATGGCTAGTTAATTATTTGACTATTCATTGTTCTTCACTTATATCTTTTGGAGTAGTTTGTCATTTACTCACGTGCTTCACGTATATCCTATGAGTAAATGGTTGAATGAATTGAATATCATAAATCTGAATTTATATACATTTCATATGCTTATAACATGGGGAGTAATGACTTCACACATAATAAGTATAGGTAGTAAACTTATTGAAAGTTAACAAACGCAGAATTGGTCACTTGAACAATTCATGAAAGAATATTGAAGGAAGAGAGATTTCACATATAAATATACTATCTTGGACATCTTTTGTAATTGTGAGCACTCATTAAAATATGACATTCTAAAAAGTTGATGTTGGACAAGGAAGACAACTTAATGGGTTATGTTTTCCTATATCCGAAATAAAGTATATTGTCATGGATCATCCAACATGCTGAGCTTGCCTTTCCCCCTCATGCTAGCCAAATTCTTTGCACCAAGTAGAGACACTACTTGTGCTTCTGAATATCCCTTAAACTAGTTTTTCCATGAGAGTCCACCATACCTACCTATGGATTGAGTAAGATCCTTCAAGTAAGTTGTCATCGGTGCATGCAATAAAATTGCTCTCTAAATATGTATGATCTATTAGTGCGAAGAAAATAAGATTTATACGACCTTGTGATAGGGAAGAAATAAAAGCGACGGACTGCATAATAAAGGTCTCTATCACAAGAGGTAATATAAAGTGACGTTCTTTTGCATTAAGATTTTGTGCATCCAACCATAAAAGCGCATGACAACCTCTGCTTCCCTCTGCGAAGGGCCTATCTTTTACTTTTATCTTCTACCCTTATACAAGAGTCATGGTGATCTTCACCTTTCCGTTTTACACTTTTCCCTTTGGCAAGCACTTTGTGTTGGGGTGATCCGGATATATATATCCACTTGGATGTAGGTTTACAATAAATTATTATTGTTGACATTACCCTGGAGGTAAAAGGTTGGGAGGCGAAACTATAAGCCCCTATCTTTCTCTCTGTTCGATTAAAACTTTGAAGCCATAAATATCACATGAGTGTTAGAAATTGTGAAAGATTAAATGATAGTTGAGTATGTGGAGTTTGCTGAATCAAAGCTCTTACATAGACCCTTCCCTAAAATAAGATGAATTGCAATTGTTTGATGACTAAGAACACGGTTTGTTAGTTTTCAAGAAAGTTTATGATCTATACTTTAACATGTGAATAGCTTGTTACTTGATCATGAGAAGTTTTATGAGTTGAGCTACTGTTATGATATATAATGATGCTAGAAAAGGTGATTGAAATTATCATTAATCAAACTTGTGCACCTGCTAGCATTCATACTTCATAAATTATTTCTTTTATCATTTACCTACTCGAGGACGAGCAGGAATTAAGCTTGGGGATGCTGATATGTCTCCAACGTATCTATGATTTATGAAGTATTCATGCTATTATATTATCCATCTAGGATGTTTTATATGCATTGCTATTTTATATGATTTTTGGGACTAACCTATTAACCTAGAGCCCAGTGCAAGTTTCTGTCCTTGTTTTTGAGTTTTACAGAAAAGGAATACCAAACGAAGTCCAATTGACGTGCCAATTTTTTATGATTTTTCATGAACCAAAAGAAGCCCCCGGAGTTCAAGAGTTGGGCCAGAAGAGTCTCGACCCATCCACGAGGGTGGGGGCGCGCCCACCCCCCTGGGCGTGGGCCCCTATATCATGGACGGCTCGGAGACCCCCTTGACGTGAAACCGATGCCAAAAATTCCTATAAATACAGAAACATCCAGAAAATAACCTAGATCGGAAGTTCCGCCACCGCAAGCCTCTGTAGCCACGAGAAATAAATCTAGGCCCTCTCTGGCACCCTGCCGGAGGGGGCCATCATCACCGGAGGCCATGGAGGAGGATCCCGGAGGGGCCATCATCGCCATGAAGGCCAAGGACCAGAGGGAGAACCTCTCCCCATCTAGAGGGGGGGCCATGGGGGAGGAAGCACAAGGGGGAGAACCTCTCCTCTCTCTTGATGGCGCCGGAGTGCCATCAGGAGGGGAATCATCATCGCGGTGATCGTCTTCATCAACATCACCATCCTCATCTCTTTTACGTGGTCCACTCTCCCGCACCCCGCTGTAATCCCTACTTGAGCATGGTGCTTTATACCACATATTATGATCCAATGATGTGTTGCCATCCTATGATGTTTTGAGTAGATATCTTTTGTCTTTGGGTTGATTGATGATCTAGATTGGTATGTGTTGGGGATATTACTACTGGGCGTAAACCGGCCAGGAGAGGCCGGGTTAACTTCATAAGTAGTTCATCTGTATCTGAAGCCCATGAAGACAGACGGTGACGCTTCATGAAGGCCCAGGGCCCAACGCCGGTTTATGGCATGTAGACACAAACCGACATTGAGATGTAAACTTGTGTTGTAAGATATGCGTAGCAGAGACCGAGCCGAACACGATTATGAGCCAGCCTCAGAGTCTGTAAACTGACGGCATCAACCCATGTATATAAGGGGACGACCCGGCGGCGGTTCAGGGACAACAGACAACAACTCGAGACTCAGGCAAAGCGTATTCGCTCCCTGGTCATCGAAACCCCATCAATTCCATCACAACTAGACGTAGGCTTTTACCTTCATCGTAAGGGGCCGAACTAGTATAAAACTCTCTTGCGTCCCTTGTCCGCTTTAACCCCTTCAAGCTAACCCGTAGCGATGGCTCCACGACTAAGTCCTTTCTCTAGGACATCTGCCGTGACAAAACCACGACAGTTGGAGCCCACCATGGGGCTATCGCACGATGGTTTCAAGTTCTTGGAGGGCAACTTCGAAGGACTCAAGGGTTACGCTGTGGGCCGGATGACCAAGAGTAATCGTTGCAAGCTCTACATCAACGATGCGGGCTGGGGCCCCGAGGCCGGCTCAATCGAGTACGGGTACCGGGTCCCCTTTGGTAGCATACACGTTTTCATTGGCAAGATCGGCGAACCGGGCCCTGAGCCGGACATCTGCACCGACCTCGTCGAAACGGCTCAGCGTGCGAGATCTGCCCGGGTCAAGCCTGTCATGAAGCGTGCCTTCGTGGGAGTTATCCATGGCAGGGAATCTGAGGATAGATCGGAATCTAGTGGTGAGACCGTCGTTTATTCCGGCGACGAGTCATCGACTGGAGAGACCGAGTCGTTATATCAGTTACAAGATGGCCGGATTGGGGGCTGTTCCGATGGCGACAGTATTCCGGACCCCTCTGATCTGCCAAGCCGGGTGGCGATCT
The DNA here is from genome assembly GCF_018294505.1 of Triticum aestivum. Lineage (NCBI taxonomy): Eukaryota > Viridiplantae > Streptophyta > Magnoliopsida > Poales > Poaceae > Triticum > Triticum aestivum. The sequence goes on from NC_057799.1 coordinate 531,604,722, forward strand.
TCATGGCCGGCACGCAACCAGCACTCCACTCTTCGACCGCAGCGGCGATGATTTCCGGATCAGCAGCGGCGGCAGCGGCTGGGGCAGGAGGCCCTGTGCGACCGCCGGCTCAGGTTTTATCTGATTTGTTTGATATGTTGGCAACGCTGATGGCGGAGGTTAACCCGGCGGATCAGGATACACACAATGCGGAAATCGCGAAAGTGAAAGATCAGATCACCCAGGCAAAAGCCGACTTAGCAGCTGAGGATACCAGGATAGCCGCGGAGCGGGCCGCTTTGGATGCACAAGCTTACCGGATTATGCTGGATCAGAGTGCGTCGAACGAAGTCCTGAAGAGGAGGCACCGATCTCGCCTGCCGCCGGTTTATGAGGCTAGAAATCTCTTTAACACCCCAGGAGCAGGAACCAGTAATCCGCCGGTGGTAAACCGGGCAGAGGCACCCGGAGCAGGGGCGCCGGTTCAGCCACGTTTGGTGGATCCGCCTCGTCAGAACAACGTTGTGGTACCTCATGTCCCCACACCACCGGGTCATTATTCTAACCCAATGGACAACATTGTCGCTGCCGCTTCACGGCTGGCGGCCATCCCGATCGAAGGCGATTCTCCAGCAGCGGTCGAGACGCGTCGGGTTAAGGAGCTTCTTCAGACAGCCTTGATTCAACAGGAGGCTTATTCATATAGTCGCGATCGGGTTCATTCCACTCCCCGTCCAAGCCGGAGTTACAGCAGGCGTATGGATGAACCGGCAGTATCAAGCAATGCGCGGAACCGTGATCCGCCCCGTGGCCATAACCCGGCGGGTGGTGCCGGTGATGCTCAGGAGGTGGTGGACCGGGCTCGGGCACGCAGAGAGGCCGAGTTAGCGGCGCAGCACGAGGCCCGTCAGCTTACTCCGGTTCGTCCAACCACATCGGTGGAACCAGGAGTTACCTCTAGTTCCTTGGGAGTGCCATGTCTTGTCCCGGCGTTGCGCAATGTGCGCCTGCCCAAAGATTTCAAGGGCCCGCGCAAGGTGCCGAATTACACCGCCGATTTATCCCCTGAAACATGGGTCGAAAGCTATGAGATGGCCATGGAGATGCTGGACGTGGATGATGCGGCATGTGCGAAGTACTTCACCATGATGCTAGAAGGAACGGCCCGCACTTGGCTAAAGAGCTTACCGGCTAATTCTATCAGGTCATGGGCCGAGTTGAGAGCCCGGTTTATTCAGAATTTCAAGGATACATGCAAGCAGCCCATGTCAATTGTGGACCTAGCTGCCTGTGTCCAGGAGGAAGGAGAGTCAACAACCCATTGGGTGCGCCGGGTTTCGGAGATTTTGCATTCATCAGACCGCATCAACGCTGACACCGCAGTTTTAACATTGGAAGGCAATTGCCGGTTTGAACCATTGAAGTTGAAGTTGGGACGGCTTAAACGTCATTGTAATGACATGGGAACCCTCATGGCTGCACTAGTGAAGTATGCCGACTCTGATAGTACCAAGGATCCCGAGTCTGACGATGATAAGACAGGGAAGGGAAAGAAGAGCGGCAACGCCAAGGGGCAGCACCACAACCCGGCGGGTCATGGAAACGGCGGCAAGCGTAAAGCGGACCACGGTTTAGACTTTGTGGCTAACACTAATACACATGACAAGGGCCAGCGGCGTAAGGGTAAACCGCCCCGGCGCAATGGAATGCCAAATCCTAACCCGGACCGTTTGTCGTATCTGTTAAACCAGCCCTGTCCAAAGCATGGGACGAAGGAGGAACCATCCACACACCTCTGGAAAGATTGTTACATCATGCAAGAGTTCAAAAATTCTGACTCTTTCCGGTATGATCATGGATCAGGAGGCGGTTCAGGCGGAGGAAATTCCGGTTCAGGATTCCATGGCAATCAGGGTGGACATAACAATCAAAGTAATCAGGGTAATCAAAGTGGCTATAATCATCAGGGCAATCAGCAGCAGCAGCAGTCAGGTTACCAGAGCAACCCAAAGCAGTTGAACAGCGGACAGTATCATGTCTTCACCACTAGCTTGGACAAGCGCGATCAGAAGCTTCATAAAAGGGTAGTGAATGCCGTTGAACCGGCCGTGCCCCGTTATTTGCGCTGGTCCGAGCAGCCGATTGTGTGGAGTAGAGAAGATCATCCACCCCGGGTTGACAATCCGGGTCATCTGGCTCTGGTGGTGGCACCTCAGGTGGGAGGCTATAAGTTCACTAAGGTACTCATGGATGGAGGGAGTAGCATCAATATCCTTTATTATGAAACTTTCCGTCGCATGGGGTTAACAGATAAAAATCTTAAACCGTCCAATACGGTGTTCCATGGTGTGGTGCCTGGTAAGTCGGCATATCCTGTTGGTAAGATAGCTTTGGAGGTGGCTTTTGGAGATGAGCATGACTCAAGATCAGAAACCTTGACCTTTGAAGTGGTGAAAATCAGCAGCCCATATCATGCCCTATTTGGACGGCCAGCTTATGCTAAGTTCATGGCACGGCCTTGTTATGTCTATCTGCAGCTCAAGATGCCGGGTCACAAGGGAACTATAACCGTGCATGGGAGCCGCAAGATTGCTCTGGAGTGTGAAGAAGGTGATGCGGCTTATGCTGAGTCGGTTTGTGCAACAGAAGAGTTGAAGTTTTACAAGGACAATGTTGATCCGGCAGATATGACTTCGTTGAAGAAACCAACTACGGAGCATGATCCGGCCCTGAAGTTTAAATCGGCTGATGAGACTAAACTTGTTGACTTCGTACCTGGTGATTCGTCCAAGCAGTTTAGCATCAGCGCTAACTTGGATCCGAAATAGGAAAGCGCGCTCATCGAGTTCATCCGTGAGAATCGGGACATCTTTGCATGGAAGCCTTCTGACATGCCTGGTGTACCGAGAGAACTCGCTGAGCACACTCTCAATGTTGATCCTAAGTATAAACCGGTCAAGCAGTTTCTCCGCCGGTTCAATGAAGAAAGACGCAAAGCTATTGGAGAAGAAGTAGCCAGGCTCTTGGCGGCTGGATTTATCGTTGAAGTATTCCATCATGAGTGGTTGGCTAATCCGGTGCTGGACCTCAAGAAGAATGGCACTTGGCGTATGTGTGTGGACTACACAGATCTCAACAAAGCTTGTCCAGCAGATCCTTTTGCCCTCCCCCGTATTGATCAAATTATTGATGCTACGGCGGGTTGTGAGCGTTTAAGTTTTTTGGATGCATATTCTGGTTATCATCAGATCAAAATGGCAGTTAAGGACCAGGAGAAGACAGCCTTCATAACTCCCTTTGGAGCCTTCTGCTATGTGTCCATGCCCTTTGGGCTTAAGAGTGCACAGGCAACTTATCAACGGTGTGTACAGAATTGTCTTCATAAACAGATCGGCCGCAATGTTCATGCCTATGTGGATGATATTGTGGTAAAATCAAGGAAGAAGGAGACATTGATTGATGACTTGAAGGAAACCTTTGATAACCTGCGGGTTTATAAAATGATGCTTAATCCGGCCAAATGTGTCTTTGGTGTACCTGCAGGGAAGCTCTTGGGCTTTTTGGTGTCTAACAGGGGCATTGAAGCTAATCCGGAAAAGATCAAAGCCATCACCTCCTTGGCTAAACCGAAGTGTATCAATGATGTTCAACGCCTGGCAGGCCGGATTGCCGCGTTGAGCCGTTTTGTCAGTCGCCTCGGGGAGAAGGCCATCCCTTTGTATCAGATGCTGAAGAAAACGGATAACTTCGTCTGGAGTGACGCCGCTAATGAAGCATTTGAGGACTTAAAGCGGCAGCTAGCTAATCCGCCGGTTCTCGCTGCTCCGGTTGACAAAGAGCCATTGTTGCTATATGTGGCAGCTAACGCTCGGGCTGTTAGTGTGGCTATTGTGGTGGAGCGCAAGGAGGCAGGAAAGGAATATCCGGTTCAGCGGCCGGTTTACTATATTAGTGAGGTACTCATTGAATCCAAGCAGAGGTACCCGCATTGGCAAAAATTGGTGTATGGGGTTTTCATGGCAAGCCGGAAGCTTAAGCAGTATTTCCAAGGTCATCCCATCACGGTGGTCAGCTCTGCTCCTTTGGGGGATATAATCCAGAATAGGGAGGCAACTGGTCGGATTGCTAAGTGGGCTATCGAGCTCGGGCCTCACGGGTTGAAATACATACCCCGAACGGCGATCAAATCTCAGGCACTTGTGGATTTCATCAATGATTGGACAGAATTACAAGCACCAGAAGAGAAGCCGGATCACACTTATTGGACTATTCATTTTGATGGGTCCAGGCAATTGGAGGGCTCGGGGGCTGGAGTCGTGTTAACTTCCCCACGAGGTGATAAGTTTTGTTATGTTCTCCGTTTAATGTTCCCTTGCACTAATAATGCAGCTGAATATGAGGCCTTACTCCATGGTCTTCGGATGGCTAAGGAGATGAATCTCAGCCGAGTTAAATGCTTCGGTGACTCGGATCTGGTGGCTCAACAAGTGTCTGGCACTTGGGATTCCAAGGACCCACTAATGGCAGCATATCGTCGTGAGGTGGATATTGTTGCAGGTCACTTCAAAGGTTATCAGGTGGATCATGTGGACCGGCGGAAGAATGAAGCGGCAGACGCTTTAAGCCGCCTGGGTTCCCAACGTAAACCGGTTCCACCTAATGTCTTCCTGGATGTTTTGCATAATCCGTCCGTCAAGCTCCCTGGTGAAGAGGATTTGGCTGTTCCTGATCCGGAGGCTTAGTTGGTGGCGGCTCTACATGTTATCCCGGATTGGACGGTTCCGTATCTGGCGTATATAAACCGGGGCGAGTTACCAGAGGATGAAACTTTGGCCAGGCAGATAACCCGGCGGTCCAAGTCCATGACTATTATCAATGGAGAGTTACATCATTGCAGTGTGACAGGGGCGTTTCAACGCTGTGTATCTCCTGAGGAAGGCCGTGAAATTTTGCGTGAGATCCACGAAGGAGATTGTGGACACCACGCCGGTTCAAAATCTTTGGTGGCCAAGGCGTTTCGTCACGGTTTCTATTGGTTGACAGCTCATGCTGATGCCGAGGACTTGGTTAAAAGATGTGATGGCTGTCAGAAATTCTCACGGCGTGCTCATGTACCAGCTCAAGAATTGAGGATGATTCCAATCACCTGGCCGTTTGCAACTTGGGGGCTGGATATGGTTGGGCCTTTCAAGAGGTCCAAGGACAAGAAGACCCACCTTTTGGTGGCGGTTGATAAGTTCACGAAGTGGGTGGAGGCAGAGCCAGTTAGTAAGTGTGACGCAGCCACGGCAGTTCAATTCATCAAAAAGGTGATCTTCCGGTTTGGCTTTCCACACAGCATTATAACAGACAATGGTACCAATCTGTCAAAGGGTGCCATGAAGGAGTTCTGTCAACGTGAGCACATCCGGCTTGACGTGTCATCAGTGGCTCACCCCCAGTCCAATGGTCAAGCGGAGAGGGCCAATCAAGAGATCTTGAGAGGCATCAAACCCCGGCTTATGGTTCCTTTGCAACGGACGCCGGGTTGTTGGGTTGAGGAGTTACCTTCAGTGTTATGGAGCATCAATACCACACCCAACAGATCGACAGGCTACACGCCGTTCTTCATGGTTTATGGAGCGGAAGCGGTTCTTCCTAGTGACATCCGTCATGACTCGCCTCGTGTAGCGGCATATGTTGAAGCGGATAACGAGAAGGCACGGCAGGAAGCTCTTGACCTGTTAGATGAGGAGCGTGACATGGCGGCAGCCCGTTCGGCGATTTATCAGCAAGATCTGCGTCGTTATCATAGCCGCCGGGTTAGAACCAGAACCTTTCAGGAAGGAGATTTGGTGCTTCGACTCATCCAGGATCAGACAGATATGCACAAGCTATCCCCCCTTGGGAAGGACCTTTTGTGGTCAGCAAGAATCTGCACAACGGGTCATACTACCTAATCGATGTTCGAGAACGCAAAGACTCACGTAAATCGGAGGAGGAGACCAACCGGCCGTGGAATATTGCTCATCTTCGGCCCTACTATACTTGAGCTACAGGCTCTGCTCATGTACATATTATGACATTGTATATATTATGATCAATATAATAAACCGGAACCTCAGCTAAAGCGGGGTATCTGTTGTTTTCTTACATCATGTGTGGTTACATGGAGCTTACAAAGCAGCGTCCGGTTTACCCCTTGATTCAGCTTTTCAAAGCTTGATATCAGATCACTTGGGGGCTTGGTCGTATCCGAACCATAGCTACACCTCTTGATCGGCGCAATGCCACAGCATCACTTGGGGGCTTGGTCGTATCCGAACCATAGCCACGCCTCTTGATCGGCGTAATGCCACAGCATCACTTGGGAGCATGGTCGAACCCGAACCATGGCTACGCCTCTTGATCGGCGTAAAGCCACAGCATCACTTGGGAGCATGGTCGAACCCGAACCATGGCTACGCCTCTTGATCGGCGTAAAGCCACAGCATCACTTGGGGGCGGTCGAACCCGAACCATACCAATGCCTTTTGATCGGCGTAATGCCACAGCATCACTTGGGGGCTTGGTCGAACCCGAACCATAGCAACACCTCTTGATCAAATTTGGGGCCTGGCAGCCCATGAAAAGCCTCGACTACAACGGTTTTATTTGCCTTTTGCTAAGTTTCTTTTTCTTTTGCTAAGATTTGTGATATTTTCAAACCAGTGTTTATCAACCCGGTTGGGCTGTCAACTACAAGTTGTCAGTACATGACCAAGTTATAATCCGGAGACTATCAACCCAGTCTGGTTTTGACTCATAGTCACCAGTATGGAATAGGCCGGTGTTTATCACAACCCGGAACGGTTTTGTTGTAAACCGGCATTATATAACAGGAGATACTTTTACTCCGGATTAAGGTTATTACCTTCATTACAAGGTTGGTCAGCCAACACTATGCCTAAAGGTCGCAGGTATCATATATTTCCATACTTGGTTATCTTTTACAACCTTGGTTATAAACTTGGTCATATATATAGTTGGGTATCATGACCCGCCCGGTGGTAAACCGCCAGGGCGCTTTAAGCTTTTTATCTGCAGGAACAACTGGAATAAATAGCTATGGATTATGAACATCATATCTCAAGCATGGCGGATTAACACGCATCAGTTGCAGATAAATATGCACGAAGGCATAACAGACCAAGTGTTTTAACTAGCCTATTACAAGGCGTTTCAGTGCCCAAAGGAATAATTGTTTCTCAATAAACATTGCAGTATGGAAGATTAAACCGGCCCCCGGGTTATGATCACTGAGCAGCTTGACCTGACGGCTGCGGGTCATCTTGCACCGGTTCTTCTTCTTCGTCCCTACCCAGCGGCTGGAAGTCAACAGTTGTCCAGTCGATCCCAGTTAAAGCTTGGAACACAGCTTCGTCGCTTATAAGGGTGGACGGTTCAATATCAGGGGCATAAGTGTGCTTACGGATTGGAGGGATCAGGTTTTGAGCCTCAGGAGCTGGTGCAGCAACCCGCTTGTTATTGATATCATAACTCGCCTGATAATGTGAAAGATCAACCTCTTCAGCAAGTTGACAAGCCAGTGGACGTACTTCCCGGTTTATGGCGCGGAGATCTTCAGTGCAAAATTCTGATCCGTCTTCTTTCAAGCTTGGGTAGCCTTTAGCCACGTCCGTCGGGTCAAGATCAGGCACCCATGCTTTTGCCCGGGTTAGCGCGGTCAGAGCGCCAGCCCTTGCAGCAGACCTCTTCAGCTCTTCTACCCGGGCAGGCAGCATAGATAGCATGTCTAAGGTATCTTTGATTAACGTCGGGGGCGGCTTATTGTGAGAAGCGATGCAGATAATTCGTTGAGCACCGGTATACAGTTGTTCTATCGGCGTATAGGCAGCCTTCAGCTTCTTCTGAACATCAGAGCGCAGATGACCAATGCGAGTTCTTGCATCATTGCAAACATCAGTAAACCGGCAACGCATGGGAAGATATGTTGACAGTATTAAAGACAAGATGCTTACCAAACACAGCAGCGGTCATAGCATGCACTTGCCGCTTTACACCAGTTAGCTCGTCAACCACCGGTTTAAGAGCGGCTTCTGCGTTTTCAGCCCTTTTCATCAAGGCGGCTTTTTCAGTCTCCCAATCCGCCCGCTCTTTGTTGAAACCCTCTTTCAGTTTCTCCAGAGCGCTTAGAGCGCGGGTCAACTCTTCCTTCGCTTTGGAGGCTTCAGCTTGCTGGGTTTTGATGTTCTCTTGCAGATCAGCGGTTTGGCGTTCCTTCTTGCTCAGCTCCGCCTGTAAAGAAACAGATACATAATGAGTTGACAGTACATATTTGAAGTACCAAGCACATAACAAGTTATGCCCTTAGTACTTGGGGGCTAATGCATATTTGCTTTTACTCAGAAATTTTTACAAGTCCCAAGCACAATACAAGTATTAAGCTTGGCACTTGGGGGCTAATGTGTGTTTGCTCAAAAAGTTGTTGATATGGGAATTCTTCTACAGTCCCGGTTCATCTTTATAAAGTTAAACCGGACCTTGGGGACTATACCGGCGAAAGAGCAGTATGGCAAATTTTAAGGAACCGGTTCATCTTAACAAGGTAATCCGGTCCCTGGAGGCTACATATGCAAAGTTAAGTTATGACAAAAGTCCCGGTTTAGATTGGTATCATAAACCGTCACTTGGGGGCTACTAGGAGTCGATAAACTGCAATTGGACAAAGGAGAAAAACAGTAGTTACCTCATATCGCTCCTTCATCAAGTTTACCAAACTAGCTTCATAGTCACGGCTGGTATACAGACGGTTCAAGAAGCCAGAGTGAATATCTTGAACATTGAGGTGGGCGAAGCTTGATAAATCGGCATTCCATTTGCCTTTGCCGATAGCAGAGAGATCATCCTTGGCAGTATGCTTTGACAAAGCTACAGGGTTGCCTGGAGTGGAGTGGCCAGTGCCAGTAATCATAACGTCATCATCTTGTTCATCAGCAGCTCTTGCCGGAGTTGGCGGTTTATCAGTGTCCTTAGCTGGACTGACCGGTTTGTCACCAGTTCGGACAGGGCTGGCTGGCCGGTCTGCATGACTTGTAGTATCAACTTGCACTTGTTCAGCAAGGAAATCATGGTCTTGAAGCGGCGGATCGTGAAGCATGGCGTCAGTGTCGGTTTCTTCCAGATCTGGAGTTGTTTCCGGTTCAGCAGCTACAGTATCATCAGCCGGTTTGTTCAACCAAGCTTTCTTGCTGGGTCTTGGCTTGGCGCTGCGAAAAGATAGACATAAGGATCAGTACAGTATGAAAAGATAACATATCAAGAATAAAGACATGTGCATAATTCACCCAGGAACTGTTTTGAGGGGTGGAAGCTGTGTGGCCAAAGACTCGCCAGAGGATGAGTGAGAAGTACCCTGATAATTTGAATCAGACGGCTTAAGAGGCTGGCGAAAACAACCTGCTTTTGGGCATGAAGTATCAATGGGATAAGAGACCTCTGGTCGGCGTTTCCGAACCGGACTATTCGGTAAACCGGCGGAGGTAACTAACTGGCCGCTGTGCCGGGTTGTACGGCGAGCTTCGTGCTGCTGCGTCTTCAAAAGAAAGTTTGGGTCCAAGTAAGCAAGAGGGTGAGAAAATTTTACTTTTCGGTTTTCTTGACGGATTTTTGGTGTTGGCAGAGGATCTGAATCGGAGGAAAGAATGGTTACTTCTACGTCCTCAGCGTGACTACCTTCAGCGTCGTCCTGATAATAATCATTGTCAATGAGATGTACGAAAAATGAACCAAGAGAGTCAAGTTCTACCTCTAGTTCCGGATTACGCACATCGTCATCAGCGGGTAGATCGGAGGATGCGGTGGTCCTTCTTTTGGCAGGTTTCTTAACAACCTTGGTCTTTGGACGAACTGGCTTGACCGGTTTGTCTTGCGGCTTCGCCGGTTTGTCTTGTGATGGTTTCTTGTTCCAGAACGGATCATCACCCTGTCAGAAAAATAATCACACTTTCAGAGAATATTTGGACAGAAGCAAATTCAGATACAAAGGATTATATGATTCTACAGCTGGTGGTTTATTGAAGGTGTAGAAAGGGAGTAGCCCGGTTTGGGCACAGACGGCCTCCGGTTCGTTCAGTATTTTCTTTACAGCCTCAGTGACTTCGTCATCTGTAAGCTGAATGTCAATGTGCCGCTGAGCATCCTTCAATCTCCCCGTGTACTCACACATCAAACTGAGGCGCCGGCTTAAGGGCAGAATGCTCCAGCTTATCCAGCAACGAGCAAGATCAACTCCTGTCAAACCGTTCGCCATGAAGGCTCTAAGCTTTGATAGTTGGGGAGCATAGTTGGCCCGTTCTCTTGCTGTCAACCTCTGAGAAAACGGGTGTGTGTTGCTCAGGCGTTCAGGGCGATAACCCGGCAGGGGGTTTTCTTCATATGGAGAGGTATCCATGCAGTAAAACCAAGTTTGGTTCCACTCTTTGGGGTGACTGTGGAGTTTGGGATGGGGGAAGGTGACCTCTTTCCTCTTCTGAACCGCCATTCTGCCCAGTTCCGTATTGGGTCCATCTGAGAACTCGGTGCCATGGTTTAAGTGAAAGAAATCCCTAAACAGTTCGATTGTAGGTTCCTCTTGCAGATAAGCTTCACAGAATACTTGGAAGTGGCAGATGTTGGTAACAGAGTTGGGACCGATGTCTTGAGGGCGGAGCTGAAAATTGGCTAGCACATCTCGGAAATTTTTTGAACCGGGAGGGCTAAAACCTCGTCCGAGATGATCAGCAAACACGACTACCTCTCCATCCTTGGGTGTAGGAGGTGAAAGGATCGATACGGTCGACTAGAGGGGGGGTGAATAGGAGACTACAAATTTTACTCTTTCTTGTCAATTTTAAGGCTTAGCGGATAAAAAGGGTTCACTAGATATGCAACTAGGTGAACACAACCTATATGACAAGCAAGCTCTAAGCTAAGTATGCTAGGCAACAAACTAATTAGCAAGCCAACAAGCATACAAGGCTAAGTAAAGTGCGGGAAAGGATTAACCACAAGTGAGACGAGGACGCGGATTTTATCCCGAAGTTCACTCTTCCTTGGGGAAGAGCTACTCTCCGTTTGGAGCGGTGCCGGAGCCAAAGCTTGCGGAACGCCACCGAAGGCTCACCGTAATCTCCTTCGAGTCACCTCCAACGGATGAGCCTCGAATCACTCGGGGTTGGTCTTGAAGGCGACCACCACACCTTTACAAACTTCTCCGGAGCACACCACAAGCAAGGAAGCTTCCGGAGGAACCTCTAACCGCCTAGGAGCCCAAGCTCCAAGAGTAACAAGTCATGGTGGATGAATGTTGCGGGGAATGCGATTTGGTTTGGTCAAAGTGTAGATCGGGTCTTGCTCTCCCAATCCCCAAAGTTTCAACAAGATTGGGTGGAGGGATTGAGAGTAGTGAGCAAAATGGGGTGTAGCAATGGAGGAGCTCAACAAGACATTAGAGTTGATGGATGGAGGAGGAAGAAGGGGGCTTATATAGTGTTCTTGGCCGGGAGGGGATTTCTGCCCGTTGGACCCCGTGCGCACGGGCCAAGTCAGCCCCGTGCGCACGGGGTGTCCAGTGAGTTTCGAGGTACCCCGTGCGCACGGGCCAAGTCAGCCCCGTGCGCACGGGGTGTCCAGAAATATTCTGACTACCCCGTGCGCACGGGGGTCAGAGACCCCGTGCACACGTGGTGTCCAGAAGTATTCTGACTACCCCGTGCGCACGGGGGTCAGAGACCCCGTGTACACGGGGTGTCCAGAAGTATTCTGACTACCCCGTGCGCACGGGGGTCAGAGACCCCGTGCACACGGGGTGTCCAGAAGATTTCTGATGAACCATCACAGGACACCACGGCAAAGCACACAAGAAGTGGAATAACTGAGGAGGTGTAGGAGGGCTGATGTATCTGTCTTGGAGGCATTCCCACATGACACTAATTCCACGAAGACCCCTCTTGATAGTGCGGTTTTACCTACGACTCAAATCGAACCAAAACGAAAAACCTTCGAGTCGCCGGTAACCACGCCTTTGATCTTTTTGGACTGGGGGGTCGCACACCTCCATCAATGGACACCTTGGAACCAACATCCTGAGATAAACTTTAGCAACCAACATTAGTTCCACTAACCACATTGTCATCACACCAAAATATAATCTAAGTGATACTTGCACTTTCAATCTCCCCCTTTTTGGTGCATTGATTACAACATGGTTAGGACATGGCATATAGGATACAACTTAAGTAAACAGCCATGCGACAATAGTTGATCAAAGGAGCTCCCCCTATATATGTGCAAGGAAAAAAATGCTTGGTTATGCATCAAGCACACACATATGAGGCTCCCCCTAGATCCACATTGTCAAGGCATGCGATCAACATAATAAAACCCAACACGGTGCCCAGATCACATGCAAGTGTGGTGAGCAGAAAACGTGAGAGTAACATATAGAAGCTTGATCATAGTCCACAAGATATATCAACATAAGCATAGATAAATTCCATAAAGTAGATAGTCTAGATAAATTCCATAAAGTAGATAGTCTCTCACATAGACTAGGTAGCTCACGACCACACCGCGAAAGCAAGTAAATAAGAGTATCTCAAGCCAAATAAACACAACCAAAACAAACGAGGCCTTGAGATCTCACCCAACTGAAACCAACTGCAAACGCCCCTAATAGAACACTTCTCCCCCTTTGTCATCAAGACAACAAAAAGGGAAAAGGCGATGCTAACGAGACTCTAGACAAGAGGAGGTGCGCTCGAAGCATCATCATCATCATCAAAGTGCCATCCCCCCAAGGGAAAGGAACGAGCTGTGGCCACACTGTCGATGTCCTCGGACCCTAGACCAACCTCCTCACCAGTTGCAGCACGCTCAACCTTCTTCTGACGCCTCACCAGCTTGCCCTTGTTGATCTCCTTGACCTGACGGCGCTGAATGGACTGACACATTTTGAACATGTTCCTCGCGGTCTTCAGAAGAGACTTCTTCTCCTCTCTGGTGAAACTGGCATCAGTAGCAACCTGCTTCCCTTTGCTACGCGGAATCCGCACATAGGATGAACATCCCTCAGTGTAGGTAGCACGATCCTCAGGCCTGGGGTTGCGCCCCTTCTTGGGAGGCACATATGGTGGAGGAGCAGCCGGAAGCCAGTTGGAATCACGCTTCGGAAAGGAGGTGCGGTACTTGGCAATGTACCTGGCGGGACAGACAGACTCAATCAAAGCTTGGATGAACGGAGCATAGATGCATGACTTGTTCTCCTGAACACACTGCCTGATCTCAAAGAACATGAAGTCCAGAACATCCACTTTCTTCTTGTCATGCAGGTAGACAAAGATGTCCAACATGGAGCTCCTCAGATTGTGAGAGTCCCCGGTCTTAGGATTAAGCGTGTACCTAAGAATGTGATGCATAGTATCATAGGTTGGCTTCAAATGTTTGATAGAACCGGTGGTGAAGGCCTTGTCTAGCTTGTAAGCAAAAGCAATCTCATCCTTGTCTCTACCTGTCTCACGAACACGGCCATACTCAGGATGCTCCTCACCAAAGAAACGATACGGAATGATGTCAGAGAACTTGGCCATGGAGGCCTCACACTCATATGTGCCAGACATCCAAGTCATAGTGCGAGCCTCATCACTGTGGAAGTATACGGTGGCAAAGAACTGCATCACAAGATCTTCATTGAACGGATGGTGGAAGGCGACGAACGGGATCAAGCCAAGCCTCCCAAGAGCACTATACACACCGGGATAGGTATGATCATTGTCCCGAAGAGCCTCCACATTGATTTGCTTGTGGGGGGCAAACTTGTTTTTCTTGGTCATGATCAGCTCAGAGAACACATGGTGTTGAAAATCATTCTTGAATCTTGGGTCAACCCCTGCATCAGTGTTTGGCACATAGGGGAAATCCTGCCTGCGAGCCCAAAGCTCTGGCTTGGTCCACTTAGAGAGAGGTAGATTCTTGACATTCCGACCTCCTGGGAGCACTTGTTCCTCTCCTTCCTCCTCATCAACATCATCAGCAGAATCATCCTCATCTTCTATCTCTGCATCTGCGGGGTTCTCATAGTGAGCATCTTCCTGCGAATCATACTCCTCTTCTGAATCCTCGGAGGCTTCAATCACTGGCTGCTTGGAGGCGGCACGGCGAACACGGCCCAGCTCAGAGCCCTGACCACTTCCCTCGGACGGCTGACGAGGAGCCAAAGTGAATTCCCTGGAACCTGCCCTGGTGCGCTTGCGACGGAGCTCGGACCTCTTGTCAGCAGAGTCTGAAACACAACAGCAACAAAACACAACAAACACGAGAGACACAAATAAGTACAAGTGCTCGAGAAGCTGGCGAGGAATGGAAGACAGAGAAGAAACAGGACTGGCACCACTGTGTACCCCGTGCACACGGGGGTCTGACCACCGTGGACACGGGGGTCCCGTCCGCATGGTACAAGGCCCGTGGACACGGGGTTCGCCCAGCGGCAACCACTTCCAGATCGAGATCCGGGAGTGAGTGCGGCAGGGAGAACCGCCACAGTAATGCCCATCTGATTCTAGTCTACCACAAGGGAACGACTGGCCTAGACTAGTAGAGGAGGAAACCCTAGACTAATAAGGATCCAAAGGAGGAAAAAGAAGAACAAGGGGAGGGGGATACCAGAGGAGGACCCCATCCCGGGAGATCTCCATGGAGCAGCGAAGTCCCACGGCGCACGGAGGAGCACCGGCGACAAGGAGGCGACGGCGGCGGCCTGGAGGCGATCTGGGGCATGGAGGGGGCGACTGGGTGGGAAAGAACCCAAACTCCCCCCCCCCCACGTCCCACCTCTTCAGGGCCAGAAACCGCAGACCCCGTGCACACGGGCTAAAGGCCCCGTGCGCACGGAGGCCCGTGCGCACGGTACAAGGGCCGTGGGCATGGGGTCCCCGTGCGCACTGTACAAGGGCCGTGGGCACGGGGTATCCAGAGGATTTTGACAGGAAGAAGCTTGTTGGGTTATGGCTGAATGCAAATTCTTACCAAGACCCCAAAGAGCATTCCCGCCTCAGTTCTAAACACGTCGCAGAAGAAATCCAACACTACTAGAAAGGAGTATGTGTAGCACTTGCACTGGAAGAGAATCGAGAAACACAAACACACACGGAAACACGAACACAAGGACAAGAAGAACCACACAAAAAAAAAAAGATCCAACCTCCAACGGAGGGCGGTGGCCGAAGCCACCATGTTTGAGTTTGTTTGGTATGGCACCGCGAAGATATGAACCTTGGGCCCAAGACCAATACTCATCTTTGAAGCACAAATGCCATCTTCAAATGGCTAATGTGAAAGATTTTAATCAATTTATGCACTAGTAGGATAAGATAGCTCATTAGTTGAGCTAGCTCCCCCTACTTAGGTGCCTACATCTAAAACAAGATACTAGTAGAGTATGTGTGTGTATGCAAGAACCTCAATCCAAGTTACTTATATCCACGATATTCAGCTCATGCCTTAACTCGCGGAATCTTGCTTCATCAAGTGGCTTGGTGAAAATGTCGGCAAGTTGCTTCTCGATGTTGACATGGAATAAATCAATGTCTCCCTTGGCCACATGATCTCGAATGAAGTGATGACGAATCTCGATATGTTTGGTTCGGCTATGTTGCACTGGATTGTCGGTGATCTTGATTGCACTTTCATTGTCACAAAATAGAGGCACTTTGTCACATTTGACACCATAATCCATCAAAGTTTGCCTCATCCATAATAATTGTGCACAACAACTTCCTGCGGCAATGTACTCGGCCTCGGCGGTTGAAAGGGACACACAATTCTGCTTCTTTGAAGACCAACTTACCAATGACCTCCCTAGGAATTGACATGACCCGGAAGTGGACTTGCGGTCTACCTTGTCTCCGGCCCAATCCGAATCCGAATATCCTAATAACTTCAAAGTTGATCCTTTGGGGTACCAAAGGCCCAAGTTTGGGGTATGAACCAAATATCGAAGGATTCTTTTCACTGTCGAAAAATGGCTCTCCTTGGGAGCGGATTGAAATCTTGCACACATACACACACTCAACATAATATCCGGCCTAGATGCACAAAGGTAAAGCAAAGAACCGATCATAGAGCAATATACCTTTTGATCCACATCTTTACCATTGGGATCAAGATTAAGTTGGCCATTTGTGGGCATGGGCGTCTTCATGGGCTTGACATCTTGCATTTTGAACCTCTTGAGCATGTCTTGAATATAAAGTGCTTGGTTGATGAAGGTTCCTCCTCTCAATTGCTTCACTTGAAATCCGAGGAAAAACTTCAACTCTCCCATCATGCTCATAGCAAATTCCTTGGTCATAAGATTCTCAAACTCAATGTTAATAGCATGGTTAGTGGAACCAAAAATAATAGCATCAACATATATTTGGCACACAAACAATTCTCCTTTTACCCTCTTCGTGAAGAGAGTGGAATCTATTAACCCGATCTGGAACCCCTTCTCGCTTAAGAACGCCGTAAGGTGATCATACCAAGCACGAGGTGCTTGTTTAAGTCCATAGAGCGCCTTATGGAGTTCATAAACGTGAGAGGGGTGATCGGGGTCTTCGAAACCGGGAGGTTGTTTGACATACACCAACTCCTTAAGAGGACCATTAAGAAATGCACTCTTCACATCCATTTGATACAATTTGAAATCATGATGTGAAGCATATGCAAGCAAGATACGAATGGACTCAAGACGGGCAACGGGGGCAAAGGTTTCACCGAAGTCCAAACCTTCAACTTGGGTGAACCCTTGTGCCACTAACCTTGCCTTGTTTCTAGTGACTTGTCCATGCTCATCTTGTTTGTTCTTAAAGATCCACTTTGTTCCATTGACATTATGAAGTTCTTTGGGTCTCTTCACAAGAGTCCATACTTTGTTGCGGGTGAAGTTGTTGAGTTCTTCATGCATGGCATTTACCCAATCCGGGTCGTCAAGTGCATCTTCAACCTTAAGGGGCTCAACACAAGAGACAAACGAGTGATGTTCATAAAAGTTTGCCAAACGTCTACGAGTAGTTACCCCTTTGTTGATGCTTCCATAAATGTTGTCGGTGAGATGTTGAAGATGCTTTAACTTGGCGGCCGCTTTTTGCACTTTGAGGGTAAGCTCTTCTTCACTTGGTTTTGAACTTGTGGAAGAAGCTTGGCCTTGAGAATGCTTTAGCCTTGGAGACACCCTTCTCTTCACAAACTCTAGTTCTTGATCACTTGGATGTGATGATGTGGAAGACACTTGAGGTTGGGGTTGATCTTGATCTTGATCAAGAGCTTGACCTTGGGCCTCACGGATTGGTTCTTCGCCATTTGGTTGGGCTTGCCCTTGATCTTGCTCGGGAACATGAGGGACTTGATCTTGTTCTTGGATAGGTTCATGATTTTCCATAGCATCTTGACCTTGTGGTGGCGGTGATGACTTCCCTTGTGGAGAATCCACAAGAGGGGCTCTTACTCCTTCTTCTTCTACTTGGACTTGGGGTGTTTCTTGTGGACGAATGTGGCCTATCCCCATAGTCCTTATAGCTTGTGAAGGAGCCTCATCACCTACAACACTAGGAACAATTTGCTCCGCACGGGAACCATTATCTTCATCAAACTCCACATTTACCGTTTCCTCAATACATCCGGTGGATTTGTTGAGAACACGGTAAGCATGCGAGTTTGATGCATATCCAACAAATATGCCCTCATAAGTTTTAGGCGCAAACTTAGCTAAACGGGATTTCTTATTTAGAATGAAACACTTACAACCGAATACTCGAAAGTATTTGACGTTAGGATTTCTCCCGATTAGGAGTTCGTAGGGAGTCTTGTTCTTGAGCTTACGAAGATAAAGCCGGTTTGTAGCATGGCACGTGGTGTTGATGGCTTCGGCCCAAAGCTTGTATGGAGACTTGTACTCGTCAAGCATGGTCCTTGCCATTTCAATGAGAGTCCGGTTCTTCCTTTCCGCAACACCATTTTGTTCGGGAGTGTATGGCGCGGCATATTGATGCTTGATCCCCTCATCGCTCAAGAACTCGTTCATAGTGTAATTTTTAAACTCGGTGCCGTTGTCACTTCGAATTGCCTTGATCTCACAATTATGTTGACGTTGAGCTTCTTTGGCAAAGTTGATGAAGGTATCTTGAGTTTCATCTTTAGTCTTGAGAAAGAACACCCGTGTATATCTTGTATAGTCATCGACAATGACAAGGCAATACCTCCTCCCTCCCAAACTATCATAAGATGGAGGCCCAAAGAGATCCAAGTGAATGAGCTCGAGAGTCCTCAAAGTGGTAATGCTAGTCGACACCTTATGAGCTTTTTCATGAAGTTTTCCGGCAATGCAAGCACTACAAGGACGATCTTTGGCAAAAGACACATTGGTTAGTCCAAGGATGTGCTCCCCCTTTAAGAGAGCTTGTAAATTTCTAATGCCAACGTGTGCTAGCCGACGGTGCCAAAGCCACCCCACGTCGGCCTTGGCCATTAGACATGTTGCAAGATAAGTTTTCTCATTTGAGAAATCAACCACGTAAAGGTTGTCTTCAACATGCCCAACAAAGACCACTTTGAGATTGCTTCTCTTAAAGACGGTCACATGAAATTCACCGAAATGAGAATCATAACCGGCACGTGCCAATTGAATCGTAGAAAGTAAATTGTAGTGAAGGGATTGAACAAGCATGACATTCTTAAGTGATGCATCACTAGAGATTACCACCTTGCCCAAACCCAATACCTTGCCCTTGCTATTGTCACCAAAAGAGATGTTTGAAGTGGCCTTGAGCGAATCAATGAACTCCACAAGCATCTCCCTCTCTCCGGTCATATGATTGGTGCAACCACTATCGATCACCCATTGTGTTCCACCGGAGGTATAGTCCTACAAGAATCAAGCTTTGATTTTAGGTCCCCATTTTGCAATGGGTCCTAGAGAGTTAGCAACAAGGGTCTTAGGAACCCAAATAGTCCAAGCATAATCATCATAGTTAGTGCCAACAAATTTAGCAAAGGTATGACCATCATTTCCTCTCATGAGGACATAAGATGGGTTGTTCTTGCCGGCAAACTCTTTGGGAATGGCCTTGTCCCTAGTGACCTTGCCATCCCCGACATTCCCTTTTTCCTTCTCCTTCTCCTTGTGTCCTTCATGAAAAAATGCTATCTTTTGTTGGGGAGGAGAAGTAGGACCGATCTTCTTCTTGTGGCTCTTCTTCTTGGTCTTCTTCTTCTTAGAAGAGGGGTCAAACCCAATTCCCTCCTTGGCAACACACTCCTTTTGGTTGCTCAAGAGGTCATTGAGGTTTTTCTCCCCTTGAATGCATGACACAAGCCCTTTCTCAATTTGGGCTTTTAACTTCTTATTCTCCTCTTGGAGAGAGGTGCAATCATGAGCAAAGTTAGCCATACAAGATTCATCATTTAAATCAATATGAGGGATGGAAGTAAGAGCCTTAATGGTTGTAGCTTTAAGTTGAGCATAAGACTCGGTGAGGGCAATGAGGTCACCTTTGACAACCTTGGAACTAGTCACAAGGAGCTCATGTTCCTCAACAAGTCTCGTGTGATCAACTAGAAGCTTTTCAACCCTTACTTTAAGGGCATCGTTGTTCTCAAGAGCAAGTTGCAACGCATCATCGGTTTTAACGAAGTCAATTTTATGAGAAGACAAGGCTTCCTCAAGTGATGCTCTCATGACACTCTCTTCATGTAGCTCGTGCTCAAGGAGTTCGACTCTCTCTTTTTCCTCTATGAGGAGGTTTTCAACGTTCTCAATAAAGTCATCGCGTTCGGCGAGTGATTTAAGGAGATCGCTAAAACGAGCACGAGCTTCACCATGAAGAGTGTTCATGAAAGCCATCAAGGATTCCTCATCATTATCCACATCATCATCACACTCATCCTCCACTATCTCACATGAAACATTGGGAGTGTGGATGAAGGGTTTTTGAGATTTGGACTTTGTTTTTACCTCTTTGGCCATGAGGCAATGATGAGTGAACGGCTTGTCCTCGTTGGGAGAGTCGAAGAGGCCGGTGGTGGAGGAGGAGGTAGTGGCATGCATGGCAATGGCGGCCGTGCCCACATAATCATCATCACCGTCATCTTCATCTCCGGACATGTACTCCTCATGAACAAGAGCCTTGTCATCTTTCCTCTTGGAAAACTTGGTGAACTTCTTCTTCTTGAGCACAAGCTTCTCGGACTTGTCTTCACGTCTCTCATAAGGACAATCGTGCACAAAATGTCTTGGGCTATCACAATTGTAGCATTTTCTTCGTCCAAACGATCTTCCTTGCAGATTCTTCCCTTTGTTTGCCATGGTCCCGGAATATTTCTTGACCAAGAGAACCAAGTCTTCCGCAAAGTCATTTGCCGGGCATGAGGTGTCAACATCTTCCTCACAAGTCTCTTCAACAACTTCTTCATCCCTTGAGGGTTGGGCAACTACTTTCTTGGCCTTCAATGCAAGATTTGAGTTCTTGGTGGCTTGAGCTATGGCAAAGGTCTTCTTGGACTTGGTCTCCAAAAGAACATGAGTTGAGAAAGTGGATACAACTTGTGCCGCGGTCAACTTTTGATAGTCCGGGCGTTGATGTATCATCATCACCATGGTATGTTCCGTGAGAACCATAGCATCAATGAACTTGTCCTTAATGAAATCATCATTTGCCCAAGTGCACCCAAAGGTTCTCAAATTGAGCACAAGAGACTTCAACCTTCGATATACCTCTTCCGCGGACTCACCCTCATTTCTCACAAATAGGTTGACTTCTTGCTTGAGCAAAGCCAACCGAGATCTTCGAATTGCTTCATCACCTTCGAGGGCCTCCTCAAGGCAATCCCAAATTTCCTTGGCGGTCTTGAGTAGAGCAATGGAGTCACTATAGTCATCGGTCACCGCGGTGCGCAACATGTGGTGGGCGGTAGCATTGAGTTGATCATCAACTGCTTCTCTTGGAGTGAGATTCATGGGATCCTTGGGGTTGAAACCATTGACCACAATCCACCATAGTTGTGTAGATGCACTGCGAATATGAGACTCCATATCTAGCTTCCACTTAGCAAACGCGTTAGCTTTCAAAGGGGGCGGAGGCCCCACAGGATTAATGTGAGGGTGCTGCAAGGGTTGTGGTGAGTAAAAGGGTTCCACGGCATTGTACTTGGGAACTTGAGTACGAGCCGGGGATGCAAGAGGTTCTCTCGAATCATCCGCATCATGAACCGCATTTGGATCAAATGAGTTTGAGGCGGATGTCGAGGGCTTTAAGCGAGCATCAATTTCCTCCTTGACCGAGGAGCGAACTTCTTTCAACATAGAAGTTTTGAGGTCCGCAAACATTGAAAGAATATAGGCCGCGGTCAACGGGGCACCCGGGTTAATGGGGGCGACGGGAGCAACGGCCGGAGCAACAAGTGTGTCGGCCGCGGCGGGCGGTAGGTTTTGACCATCGTCCGCAAGTGGTGCGTCACCTCCCTCATTCCCTAGATCGACCATATCCTCTAAGGTTGTAAAACCTTATATTAGAGAACAAGGCTCTGATACCAATTGAAAGGATTGATACGGTCGACTAGAGGGGGGTGAATAGGAGACTACAAATTTTACTCTTTCTTGTCAATTTTAAGGCTTAGCGGATAAAAAGGGTTCACTAGATATGCAACTAGGTGAACACAACCTATATGACAAGCAAGCTCTAAGCTAAGTATGCTAGGCAACAAACTAATTAGCAAGCCAACAAGCATACAAGGCTAAGTAAAGTGCGGGAAAGGATTGACCACAAGTGAGACGAGGACGCGGATTTTATCCCGAAGTTCACTCTTCCTTGGGGAAGAGCTACTCTCCGTTTGGAGCGGTGCCGGAGCCAAAGCTTGTGGAACGCCACCGAAGGCTCACCGTAATCTCCTTCGAGTCACCCCCAACGGATGAGCCTCAAATCACTCGGGGTTGGTCTTGAAGGCGACCACCACACCTTTACAAACTTCTCCGGAGCACACCACAAGCAAGGAAGCTTCCGGAGGAACCTCTAACCGCCTAGGAGCCCAAGCTCCAAGAGTAACAAGTCATGGTGGATGAATGTTGCGGGGAATGCGATTTGGTTTGGTCAAAGTGTAGATCGGGTCTTGCTCTCCCAATCCCCAAAGTTTCAACAAGATTGGGTGGAGGGATTGAGAGTAGTGAGCAAAATGGGGTGTAGCAATGGAGGAGCTCAACAAGACATTAGGGTTGACCCAGTCAAAAAAAAAGACATTAGGGTTGATGGATGGAGGAGGAAGAAGGGGGCTTATATAGTGTTCTTGGCCGGGAGGGGATTTCTGCCCGTTGGACCCCGTGCGCACGGGCCATGTCAGCCCCATGCGCACGGGGTGTCCAGTGAGTTTCGAGGTACCCCGTGCGCACGGGCCAAGTCAGCCCCGTGCGCACGGGGTGTCCAGAAATATTCTGACTACCCCGTGCGCACGGGGGTCAGAGACCCCGTGCACACAGGGTGTCCAGAAGTATTCTGACTACCCCGTGCGCACGGGGGTCAGAGACCCCGTGCACACGGGGTGTCCAGAAGTATTCTGACTACCCCGTGCGCACGGGGGTCAGAGACCCCGTGCACACGGGGTGTCCAGAAGATTTCTGATGAACCATCACACGACACCACGGCAAAGCACACAAGAAGTGTAATAACTGAGGAGGTGTAGGAGGGCTGATGTATCTGTCTTGGAGGCATTCCCACACGACACATATTCCACGAAGACCCCTCTTGATAGTGCGGTTTTACCTACGACTCAAATCGAACCAAAACGAAAAACCTTCGAGTCGCCGGTAACCACGCCTTTGATCTTTTTGGACTGGGGGGTCGCACACCTCCATCAATGGACACCTTGGAACCAACGTCCTGAGATAAACTTTAGCAACCAACATTAGTTCCACTAACCACATTGTCATCACACCAAAATATAATCTAAGTGATACTTGCACTTTCAGGAGGATTTTCCGGGCCAGGGACCCTCCAGTGGATGACATCTTTCTTGGCTAAAGCGCCCGTTTTAACAAGGTTGTTTAATTGCTCCTCGGTTACTCGAGAGGGAGCCCAATTGCACTCATAGACTTGTTTAGCCATGACAAGGAAAATCTGAAACATGAGTATACCCGGTTTAAGATTTACAATGGACAAATATCTAGCGGTATGAGGATACTAGCATATTGGTAAACCGGATTTGGTTATTCGTAAACCGGAGTCTGGCAATGGAACGGTGTAATGCATTGGCGGTTCAACAGGGGACTAATGGTATCTACCGGGTCATCATTTTTTCTGTGAGGTTAAACTGGCCAATCTGGTATTCAAAGGGTGTAAGAGAAGGAAGAAACAAGTTTCACATCTTGCTATGGTAATTTCAGATCTACCACGTAGGAAAAACAAAATATATTATGACCTAAATTCCAGAGTACTGAAGGTTCACCAAGATGAGATGAGTTGGATATCAAACAGGTGCTGAAACTGCTAAAGCGCGAGATCTATGTGGTTTCAACTACTACCGCACGAGACCTATGTGGTTTTTGGATCTAACCCATGGGTATAAATAAGGGAAAAGAAGGGTGGCGACGAACACTGATGAACGATAGAAACCCTAAGTACAGATCTATGGTAAGAGAAAGGGGAGACTTACGGATGCTGTTGAGCAGCGGCGGTGCGCGGAGGAGCTCTGGTACATTCAGGTCGATGCAGCGGCCAAACTTGGTGCAGCAGTCGAAGGTTGATGGCGGCGGCTGAGGTCGAAGGGTCGGGCGTCGCGAGGATGAAGACGGAGCGAAGAGGCACGAGGGGAAAATGGAAAGACCCCCTGGCCCTATTTATAAGGGAGATAAACGGCAGATGCAAAAATTGAGGAGCCGGATTTTTGGATATGAGGCGATGCTGTCGCCTCGATTGTCGGAGGCTCGTTAATGACAGGTGACGTCACGGCAGTTTACCAAGATCCTAGAAGATGATGTCATGGCGGTTTACAAGATTGTGTGAAGATGTTGAAGAAGAAATTTTCTCAAGTATTGAGGATTGACATGAACCAGTTCAAATCAATCTTGGGCCTAATGTTGGGGATATTACTACTGGGCGTAAACCGGCCAGGAGAGGCCGGGTTAACTTCATAAGTAGTTCATCTGTATCTGAAGCCCATGAAGACAGACGGTGACGATTCATGAAGGCCCAAGGCCCAAAGCTGGTTTAAGGCATGTAGACACAAACCGGCATTGAGATGTAAACTTGTGTTGTAAGATATGCGTAGCAGAGACCGAGCCGGACACGATTATGAGCCGGCCTCGGAGTTTGTAAACTGACGGGCGTCAACCCATGTATATAAGGGGACGACCCGGCAGCGGTTCAAGGACAACAGACAACAACTCGAGACTCGGGCAAAGCGTATTCGCTCCCTGGTCATCGAAACCCCATCAATTCCATCACAACTAGATGTAGGCTTTTACCTTCATCGTAAGGGGCCGAACTAGTATAAAACTCTCTTGAGTCCCTTGTCCGCTTTAACCCCTTCAAGCTAACCCGTAGCGATGCCTCCACGACAATGTCCTTTCTCTAGGACATCTGCCGTGACAAAACCACGACAGTATGAGTTGTATGTTTTATTTTGGTGCTATCCTATTGTGCCCTCCATGTCGCGCAAGCGTGAGGGATTCCCGCTGTAGGGTGTTGCAATACGTTTATGATTCGCTTATAGTGGGTTGCTTGAGTGACAAAAGCATAAACCCGAGTAAGGGGGTTCTTGCGTATGGGATAAAGGGGACTTGATGCTTTAATGCTATGGTTGGGTTTTACCTTAATGATCTTTAGTAGTTGCGGATGCTTGCTAGAGTTCCAATCATAAGTGCATATGATCCAAGAAGAGAAAGTATGTTAGCTTATGCCTCTCCCTCATATGAAATTGCAATAGTGATTACCGGTCTTGTTAACAATTTCCTAGGACAATTCTGCACACCGATCCATCATTATTCCACACTCGCTATTTATAATATTTAGTAATATATTCTAACTTTATGATAACAGCACCTACTTTTATATTTTAGCTCTCCGATATCATGCAAAGTTATCCTCTTCATACCCACAACGTAGTTTTATTTCTCGTTTCTAGTTGGAAGTAAACGTTATGTGCACGTAGAGTCGTATCGGTGGCAGATAGGACTTGAGACAATATTGATCTTACCTTTAGCTCCTTGTGGGTTCGACACTCCATACTTATCACTTCCACCATTGGGAATTGCTACGATGATTCCCTGCACTTGGGGATTATCAGGTATTTGAGAGAAACCAGAGTAACCATCTAGAAAGCAAAAATGTGTATGTTTGGATAATCTTTCTAGCATTTGATCAATAAAAGGTAAAGGGTAATTATCCTTTTTAGTAGCTTTATTTAGTTTACGGAAAACAATTACCATTCTATAACCTGTAACAATTCTTTGTGGGATCAATTCATCTTTATCATTAGGAACAACAGTAATACCTCCCTTCTTAGGGACACAATGGATATGACTTACCCACTAATTATCAGCAACGGGGAAAATTATATCTGCCTCCAGAAGCTTTAGTATTTCTTTCCTTACCACTTCTTTCATCTTAGGATTTAACCGTCGTTGGTAATCAACAACCAGTTTAGCGTCCTCCTCCAATTTTATTTTGTGTTGGCATAGAGTGGGACTAATTCCCTTAAGATCATCTAGAGTATATCCAATAGCAGCACGGTGCTTCTTCAGAGTTTTCAATAATTTCTCTTCTTCTTGCTCTGAAAGGTTAGCACTAATAATAATAGGATATATCTTCTTTTCATCAAGATAAGCATATTTAAGGGTATCAGGCAATGGTTTAAGCTCAAACACGGGATCACCCTTGGGTGGAGGAGGATCCCCTAGGATTTCAACAGGCAAGTTGTGTTTCAAAATAGGTCCCTGTTTAAAGAATACTTCATCTATTTCCGTTCTTTCATTCATAAACATATCATTTTCATGGTCTAGCAAATATTATTCTAAAGGATCATTAGGAGGCACGGCAATAGAAGCCAGACCAATAATTTCATCTTGACTAGGCAATTCTTTATCATGGGGTTGTCTACGAAATTTAGCAAGATTAAACTCATGCGACATATCCCCTAAACCAACAGTAACAATGTCTTTTTCGCAGTCTATCTTAGCATTAACAGTATTCAAGAAGGGCCTACCGAATATAATGGGACAAAAGTCATCTTGTGGGGAACCAAGAACAAGAAAATCAGTAGGATATTTAACTTTCCCACATAGGACTTCAACATCTCTAACAATCCCAACTGGTGAAATAGTATCTCTATTGGCAAGCTTAATTGTAACATCAATTTCTTCTATCTCAGCGGGTGCAATATCATGCATAATTTCTTTGTATAAGGAATGAGGTATTGCACTTGCACTAGCAACCATAGCACATAAGCCATGATAACAATGATCTCCTATTTTAACAGAAACAACAGGCATGCCAACAACAGGTCTATGTTTACCCTTAGTATCGGGTCTAGCAATTCTAGTAGCTTCATCACACAAGTAAATAACATGCCCATCAATATTATCGACCAAGAGATCTTTAACCATAGCAATACTAGGCTCAACTTTAATTTGCTCAGGGGTTGTAGGTGTTATAGTATTACTCTACGAACAACAGTTGAAGCTTTAGCATGATCCTTTATTCTAACAGGGAAAGGTGGTTTCTCAATATAAGCGGTAGGAACAACAGGATCAACATTATAAGTGATAGTCTTTTCTTCAATTTAATAGGTTCAGCTACTTTTACTTCAATGGGAGGATGATATTTAAACCACTTCTCCTTAGGGAGATCAAGATGAGTAGCAGATGATTCACAGAAAGAAGCTACTATATCAGAGTCAAGTCCATATTTAGTGCTAAATTCATGGAAAACATCGGTATCCATAAAAGATTTAACACAATCAAACTTAGGTGTTATACCTGACTCCTTACCTTCGTCGAGATCCCAATCTTTAGAGTTGCGTTTAATTCTTTCCAATAAATCCCATCTGAATTCAATAGTCTTCATCATAAAAGATCAGTACAATAAGTATCGAGCATGGAGTGATTATTGAGAGAAAGCCGAGCATAAAAATTTTGAATAGTAATTTCTCTTGAGAGCTCATGATTGGGGCATGAATATAACATTGACTTAAGCCTCCCCCAAGCTTGAGCGATGCTTTCTCCTTCGCGAGGCCAAAAATTATATATATAATTACGATCACGATGAACAAGATGCATGGGATAAAATTTTGATGAAATTTCAATCAGTTGTAGTTCCATGATCCCATATCATCACATAGCCTAAACCATGTCAATGCCTTTCCCTTCAAAGATAAAGGGAAGACCTTCTTCTTGATAACATCCTCGGGCATACCTGCAAGCTTAAATAATCCACAAACTTCATCCACATAGATTAGGTGCAAATCGGGATGCAATGTTCCATCTCCTGTAAAAGGATTAGCTAGCAGTTTCTCTATCATACCCGAAGGAATTTCAAAGTAAACATTTTTATTAGGTTCAGTAGGTTGAGGAGCAACTCTTTGCTCTACTGGTTGGGGTGAAGATACCCCGAACAAGCCCCTCAAATGATTACTTTCCATAGTAACAAGTGACAGTAAATTTCAGCACACTATATAAATTTTTTCTTACCAAAGGCGCTTCACTCCCCGGCAACGGCGCCAGAAAAGAGTCTTGATGACCCACAAGTATAGGGGATCTATCGTAGTCCTTTCGATAAGTAGGAGTGTCGAACCCAACGAGGAGCAGAAGGAAATGACAAGCGGTTTTCAGTAAGGTATTCTCTGCAAGCACTGAAATTATCGGTAACAGATAGTTTTGTGATAAGGTAATTTGTAACGGGTAACAAGTAATAAAAGTAAAAAAGGTGAAGCAAGGTTGCCCAATCCTTTTCGTAGCAAACGACAAGCCTGGAAAAACTCTTATATAAAGGAAAACGCTCCCGAGGACACATGGGAATTATCGTCAAGCTAGTTTTCATCACGCTCATATGATTCGCGTTCGTTACTTTGATAATTTGATATGTGGGTGGACTGGTGGTTGGGTACTGCCCTTCCTTGGACAAGCATCCCACTTATGATTAACCCCTATTGCAAGCATCCGCAACTACAAAAGAAGTATTAAGGTAAACCTAACCATAGCATGAAACATATGGATCCAAATCAGCCCCTTATGAAGCAACGCATAAACTAGGGTTTAAGCTTTTGTCACTCTAGCAACCCATCATATACTTATTACTTCCCAGTGCCTTCCCCTAGGCCCAAATCATGGTGAAGTGTCATGTAATCGACGTTCACATAACACCACTAGAGGAAAGACAACATACATCTCATCAAAATATCGACCGAATACCAAATTCACATGACTACTTATAGCAAGACTTCTCCCATGTCCCCAGGAACAAACACAACTACTCACAAATCATATTCATGTTCATAATCAGAGGGGTATTAATATGCATAAAGGATCTGAACATATGATATTCCACCAAATAAACAAACTAGCATCAACTACAAGGAGTAATCAACACTACTAGCAACCCACAGGTACCAATCTAAGGTTTTGAGACAAAGATTGGATACAAGAGATGAACTAGGGTTTGAGAGGAGATGGTGCTGGTGAAGATGTTGATGGAGATTGACCCCCTCCCGCTGAGAGGATCGATGGTGATGACGACGGTGATGATTTCCCCCTCCCGGAGGGATGTTTCCCGGGTAGAACAGCTTCGCCGGAGCCCTAGATTGGTTCTGGCCGGGTTCCGCCTCGAGACGGCGGCGCTTCATCCTGAAAGCTTCCTTCTGATTTTTTTTCCAGGGCGAAAGACTTCATATAGCAAAAGATGGGCACCGGAGGCCTGCCAGGTGGCCCATGAGATAGGGGGCGCGCCCAGGGGGTAGGGCGCGCCCCCACCCTCGTGGCTAGGGTGTGGGCCCCCTCTGGTTGATTCTTTCGCCAGTATTTTTTATTAATTCCAAAACGTGCCTCCGTGAAGTTTCAGGAGTTTTGGAGTTGTGCAGAATAGGTCTCTAATATTCGCTCCTTTTCCAGCCCAGAATTCCAGCAACCGGCATTCTCCCTCTTCATGTAAACCTTGTAAAATAAGAGAGAAAAGGCATAAGTATTGTGACATAATGTGTAATAACAGCCCATAATGCAATAAATATCGATATAAAAGCATGATGCAAAATGGACGTATCACTCCCTCTCTCCTCCTTCCTTCCTCTCCTACTCCAACTAGGGAAGGGGGAATCCTACTCCCGGTGGGAGTAGGACTCCCCTAGGGCGCGCCATAGAGAGGGCCGGCCCCTCCCCTCCTCCACTCCTTTATGTACGGGGGAGGGGGCACCCCATAGACACACAAGTTGATTGTTTAGCCGTGTGCGGTACCCCCCTCCACAGATGTCCACCTTGGTCATATCGTTGTAGTTCTTAGGCAAAGCCCTGCGTCGGTAACTTCATCATCACCGTCATCACGCCGTCGTGCTGACGAAGCTCTCCCTCGACACTCAGCTGGATCTAGAGTTCGTGGGACGTCACCGAGCTGAACGTGTGCAGATCACGGAGGTGCCATACTTTCAGTACTAAGATCCGTCGGATCGTGAAGATGTATGACTACATCAACCGCGTTGTCAAAAGCTTCCGCTTTCGGTCTACGAGGGTACGTGGACAACACTCTCCCATCTCGTTGATGTGCATCACCTAGATGGATCTTGCGTGTGCGTAGGATTTTTTTTTTGAAATTACTGCGTTCCCCAACAGTGGCATCCGAGCCAGGTCTATGCGTAGATGTTATATGCACGAGTAGAACACAAAGAGTTGTTGGAGATAATAGTCATACTGCTTACCAGCATGTCATACTTTGATTCGGCGGTATTGTTGGATGAAGCGGCCCGGACCGACATTACGTGTACCTTACGCGAGACAGGTTCTACCGACGTTCTTTGCACACAGGTGGCTGGTGGGTGTCTGTTTCTCCAACTTTAGTTGAATCGAGTGTGACTACTCCCGGTCCTTGTTGAAGGTTAAAACAACACACTTGACGAAAAATCATTGTGGTTTTGATGCGTAGGTAAGAACGGTTCTTGCTCAGCCCGTAGCAGCCACGTAAAACTTGCAACAACAAAGTAGAGGACGTCTAACTTGTTTTTGCAGGGCATGTTGTGATGTGATATGGTCAAGACATGATGCTAAATTTAATTGTATGAGATGATCATGTTTTGCAACACAGTTATCGGCAACTGGCAGGAGCCATATGGTTGTCGCTTTATTGTATGAAATGCAATCGCCATGTAATTGCTTTACTTTATCACTAAGCGGTAGCGGTAGTCGTAGAAGCAATAGTTGGCGAGGCGACAACGATGCTACGATGGAGATCAAGGTGTCGCGCCGGTGACGATGGCGATCATGACGGTGCTTTGGAGATGGAGATCAAAGGCACAAGATGATGATGGCGATATCATATCACTTATATTGATTGCATGTGATGTTTATCCTTTATGCATCTTATTTTGCTTAGTTTGGCGGTAGCGTTATAAGATGATCTCTCACTAAATTTCAAGGTACAAGTGTTCTCCCTGAGTATGCACCGTTGTGAAAGTTCGTCGTGCCGAGACACCACATGATGATCGGGTGTGATAAGCTCTACGTTCACATACAACGGGTGCAACCCAGTTTTGCACACGCAGAATACTCGGGTTAAACTTGACGAGCCTAGCATATGCAGACATGGCCTCGAAACACTGAGAACGAAAGGTCGAGCGTGAATCATATAGTAGATATGATCAACATAGTGATGTTCACCATTGAAAACTACTTCATCTCACGTGATGATCGGACATGGTTTAGTTGATTTGGATCACGTGATCACTTAGATGATTAGAGGGATATCTATCTAAGTGGGAATTCTTAAGTAATATGATTAATTGAACTTTAATTTATCATGAACTTAGTACCTGATAGTATTTTGCATGTCTATGTTGTTGTAGATCAATGGCCCGTGCTACTGTTCCTTTGAATTTTAAGGTGTTCCTAGAGAAAGCTAAGTTGAAAGATGATGGTAGAAACTACACGGACTGGGTCCGTAACTTGAGGATTATCCTCATTGTTGCACAGAAGAATTACGTCCTGGAAGCACCGCTAGGTGCAAGACCCGCTGCAGGAGCAACGTCGGACGTTGTGAACGCCTGGCAGAGCAAAGCTGATGACTACTCGATAGTTCGGTGTGCCATGCTTTACGGCTTAGAACCGGGACTTCAACGACGTTTTTAACGTCATGGAGCATATGAGATGTTCCAGGAGTTGAAGTTAATATTTCAAGCAAATTCCCGGATGGAGAGATGTGAAGTCTCCAATAAGTTCTATAGCTGCAAAATGGAGGAGAATAATTCTGTTAGTGAGCATATACTCAAAATGTCTGGGTATCATAATCACTTGACTCAGCTGGGAGTTAATCTTCCGGTTGATAGTGCCATTGACAGAGTTCTTCAATCACTGCCACCAAGCTACAAAAGCTTCGTGATGAACTATAACATGCAAGGGATGGATAAGACGATTCCCGAGCTCTTCGCAATGCTAAAGGCTGCGGAGGTAGAAATCAAGAAGGAGCATCAAGTGTTGATGGTCAACAAGACCTCCAGTTTCAAGAAAAAGGGTAAAGGGAAGAAGCGGAACTTCAAGAAGAACGGCAAACAAGTTGCTCCTCAAGTGAAGAAGCCCAAGTCTGGACCTAAGCCTGAGACTGAGTGCTTCTACTGCAAAGGGACTGGTCACTGGAAGTGAACTGCCCCAAGTATTTGGCGGATAAGAAGGATGGCAAGGTGAACAAAGGTATATGTGATATACATGTTATTGACGTGTACCATACTAATAGTCGCAGTAGTACCTGGGTATTTGATACTGGTTCTGTTGCTAATATTTGCAACTCGAAACAGGGACTACAGATTAAGCGAAGATTGTCTAAGGACAAGGTGACGATGCGCGTGGGAAATGGTTCCAAAGTCGATGTAATCGCAGTCGGCACGCTACCTCTACATCTACCTTTGGGATTGGTTTTAGACCTGAATAATTGTTATTTGGTGCCAGCGTTAAGCATGAACATTATATATGGATCTTGTTTGATGCGAGACAGTTATTCATTTAAATCTGAGAATAATGGTTGTTCTATTTATATGAGTAATATCTTTTATGGTCATGCACCCTTGAAGAGTGGTCTATTTTTGTTGAACCTCGATAGTAGTGACACACATATTCATAATATTGAAGCCAAAAGATGCAGAGTTGATAATGATAGTGCAACTTATTTGTGGCACTGCCGTTTGGGTCATATTGGTGTAAAGCGCATGAAGAAACTCCATTCTGATGGACTTTTGGAATCACTTGATTATGAATCACTTGGTACTTGCGAACCATGCCTCATGGGCAAGATGACTAAAACTCCGTTCTCCGGAACAATGGAGCGAGCAACAGATTTGTTGGAAATCATACATGCTGATGTATGTGGTCCAATGAATATTGAGGCTCGTGGCGGGTATCGTTTTTTTCTGACCTTCACAGATGATTTGAGCAGATATGGGTATATCTACTTGATGAAACATAAGTCTGAAACATTTGAAAAGTTCAAAGAATTTCAGAGTGAAGTGGAAAATCATCGTAACAAGAAAATAAAGTTTCTATGATCTGATTGTGCAGGAGAATATTAGAGTTACGAGTTTGGTCTTCATTTGAAACAATGCGGAATAGTTTCGCAACTCACGCCACCCGGAACACCACAGTGTAATGGTGTGTCCGAACGTCGTAACCGCACTTTATTAGATATATGGTCCGATCTATGGTGTCTCTTACTGATTTACCGCTCATTTTGGGGTTACGCTTTAGAGACGGCTGCATTCACGTTAAATAGGGCACCATCTAAATCCGTTATGAACTATGGTTTGGCAAGAAACCCAAGTTGTCATTTCTTAAAGTTTGGGGCTGCGATGCTTATGTGAAAAAGCTTCAACCTGATAAGCTCGAACCCAAATCGAAGAAATGTGTCTTCATAGGATACCCAAAGGAAACAGTTGGGTACACCTTCTATCACAGATCCGAAGGCAAGACATTCGTTGCTAAAAATGGATCCTGTCTAGAGAAGGAGTTTCTCTCGAAAGAAGTGAGTGGGAGGAAAGTAGAACTTGATGAGGTAACTATACCTGCTCCCTTATTGGAAAGTAGTTCATCACAGAAATCAGTTCCTGTGACTACTACACCGATTAGTGAGCAAGCTAATGATGATGATCATCAGATCAAGTTACTACTGAACCTCATAGGTCAACCAGAGTAAGATCCGCACCAGAGTGGTACGGTAATCCGGTTCTGGAGGTCATGTTACTTGACCATGACGAACCTACGAACTATGAGGAAGCAATGATGAGCCCAGATTCCGCGAGATGGCTTGAGGCCATGAAATCTGAGATGGGATCCATGTATGAGAACAAAGTGTGGACTTTGGTTGACTTGCCCGATGATCGGCAAGCCATCGAGAATAAATGGATCTTCAAGAAGAAGACTGACGCTGATGGTAATGTTACTGTCTGCAAAGCTCGACTTGTTGCGAAAGGTTTTCGACAAGTTCAAGGAGTTGACTACGATGAGACTTTCTCACCCGTAGCGATGCTTAAGTCCGTCCGAATCATGTTAGCAATTGCTGCATTTTATGATTATGAAATTTGGCAAATGGATGTAAAGACTACATTCCTGAATGGATTTCTGGAAGAAGAGTTATATATGATGCAACCCGAAGGTTTTATCAATCCAAAGGATGCTAACAAAGTGTGCAAGCTCCAGCGATCCATTTATGGACTGGTGCAAGCATCTCGGAGTTGGAATAAACGTTTTGATAGTGTGATCAAAGCATATGGTTTTATACAAACTTTTGGAGAAGCCTGTATTTACAAGAAAGTGAGTGGGAGCTCTGTAGCATTTCTAATATTATATGTGGATGACATATTGTTGATTGGAAATGATATAGAATTTCTGGATAGCATAAAAGGATACTTGAATAAGAGTTTTTCAATGAAAGACCTCGGTGAAGCTGCTTATATATTGGGCATCAAGATCTATAAACATAGATCAAGATGCTTAATTGGACTTTCACAAAGCACATACCTTGACAAAGTTTTGAAGAAGTTCAAAATGGATCAAGCAAAGAAAGGGTTCTTGCCTGTGTTACAAGGTGTGAGGTTGAGTCAAACTCAATGCCCGACCACTGCAGAAGACGGAGAAAAAATGAAAGTCATTCCCTATGCTTCAGCCATAGGTTCTATCATGTATGCAATGCTATGTACCAGACCTGATGTGTGCCTTGCTATTAGTTTAGCAGGGAGGTACCAAAGTAATCCAGGAGTGGATCACTGGACAGCGGTCAAGAACATCCTGAAATACCTGAAAAGGACTAAGGATATGTTTCTCGTTTATGGAGGTGACAAAGAGCTCATCATAAATGGTTACGTCGATGCAAGCTTTGACACTGATCCGGATGACTCTAAGTCACAAACCGGATACGTATTTATATTGAACAGTGGAGCTGTAAGTTGGTGCAGTTCTAAGCAAAGCGTTGTGGCGGGATCTACGTGTGAAGTGGAGCACATAGCTGCTTCGGAAGCAGCAAAATGAAGGAGTCTGGATGAAGGAGTTCATATCCGATCTAGGTGTCATACCTAGTGCATCGGGTCCAATGAAAATCTTTTGTGACAATACTGGTGCAATTGCCTTGGCAAAGGAATCCAGATTTCACAAGAGAACCAAGCACATCAAGAGACGCTTTAGTTCCATCCGCGATCAAGTCAAGGAGGGAGACATAGAGATTTGCGAGATACATACGGATCTGAATGTTGCAGACCCGTTGACTAAGCCTCTCTCACGAGCAAAACATGATCAGCACCAAGACTCCATGGGTGTTAGAATCATTACTATGTAATCTAGATTACTGACTCTAGTGCAAGTGGGAGACTGAAGGAAATATGCCCTAGAGGCAATAATAAAGTTGTTATTTATATTTCCTTATATCATGATAACTGTTTATTATTCATGCTAGAATTGTATTAACCGGAAACTTAGTACATGTGTGAATACATAGACAAACAAAGTGTCACTAGTATGCCTCTACTTGACTAGCTCGTTGAATCAAAGATGGTTATGTTTCCTAACCATAGACATGAGTTGTCATTTGATTAACGAGATCACATCATTAGAGAATGATGTGATTGACTTGACCCATTCCGTTAGCTTAGCACTTGATCGTTTAGTTTATTGCTATTGCTTTCTTCATGACTTATACATGTTCCTATGACTATGAGATTATGCAACTCCTGAATACCGGAGGAACACTTAGTGTGCTATCAAACGTCACAACGTAACTGGGTGATTATAAGATGCTCTACAGGTGTCTCCGATGGTGTTTGTTGGGTTGGCATAGATCAAGATTAGGATTTGTCACTCCGTGTTACAGAGAGGTATCTTTGGGCCCTCTCGGTAATGCACATCACTATAAGCCTTGCAAGCAATGTGACTAATGAGTTAGTTGCGGGATGATGCATTACAGAACGAGTAAAGAGACTTGCTGGTAACGAGATTGAACTAGGTATTGAGATACCGACGATCGAATCTCGGGCAAGTAACATACCGATGACAAAGGGAACAACGTATGTTGTTATGCAGTTTGACTGATAAAGATCTTCGTAGAATATGTAGGAACCAATATGAGCATCCAGGTTCCGCTATTGGTTATTGACCGGAGATGAGTCTCGGTCATGTCTACATAGTTCTCGAACCCGTAGGGTCCACACGCTTAACGTTCGGTGACGATCGATATTATGATTTTATGTGTTTTGATGCACCGAAGCTTGTTCGGAGTCCCGGATGTGATCACGGACATGACGAGGAGTCTCGAAATGGTCGAGACATAAAGATCGATATATTCGATGGCTATGTTTGGACATCGGAATGGTTCTGGGTGAGTTCAGGCATTTACCGGAGTACCGGGAGGTTACCGAAACCCCCCGGGGAGTATATGGGCCTTATTGGGCCTTAGTGGGAGAGAGGAGGAGGCGGACAAGGAGGGGGCGCCCCCCCCCCCAAGCCCAATCTGAATTGGGTGGGGGCGGCCCCCCTTTCCTTCCTCCCTCTCTCCTCCTTCCTT
Source organism: Triticum aestivum (assembly GCF_018294505.1). NCBI lineage: Eukaryota > Viridiplantae > Streptophyta > Magnoliopsida > Poales > Poaceae > Triticum > Triticum aestivum. The sequence continues at coordinate 531,640,970 of NC_057799.1, forward strand.
CCTCTCCTACTCCAACTAGGGAAGGGGGAATCCTACTCCCGGTGGGAGTAGGACTCCCCTAGGGCGCGCCATAGAGAGGGCCGTCCCCTCCCCTCCTCCACTCCTTTATATACGGGGGAGGGGGCACCCCATAGACACACAAGTTGATTGTTTAGTCGTGTGCGGTGCCCCCCTCCACAGATTTCTACCTCGGTCATATCGTAGTGCTTAGGCGAAGCCCTGCGTCGGTAACTTCATCATCACCGTCATCACGCCGTCGTGCTGACGAAGCTCTCCCTCGACACTCAACTGGATCTAGAGTTCGTGGGATGTCACCGAGCTGAACGTGTGCAGATCGCGGTGGTGCCGTACTTTCGGTACTAAGATCAGTCGAATCGTGAAGACATACGACTACATCAACCGCGTTGTCATAACGCTTCCGCTTTCGGTCTACTAGGGTACGTGGACAACACTCTCACCTCTCGTTGCTATGCATCACCTAGATGGATCTTGCGTATGCGTAGGAATTTTTTTGAAATTACTGTGTTCCCCAACAGTGGCATCCGAGCCAGGTCTATGCATAGATGTTTCGCAACTCACGCCACCCGGAACACCACAACTTAATGGTGTGTCCGAACTATGGGTGTTAATCACATGGTGATGTGAACTATTGGTGTTAAATCACATGGCAATGTGAACTAGATTATTGACTCTAGTGCAAGTGGGAGACTGAAGGAAATATGCCCTAGAGGCAGTAATAAAGTTATCATTTTATTTCCTTATATCATGATAAATGTTTATTATTCATGCTAGAATTGTATTAACCGGAAACTTGATACATGTGTGAATACATAGACAAAACAAAGTGTCCCTAGTATGCCTCTACTAGACTAGCTCGTTAATCAAAGATGGTTAAGTTTCCTGACCATAGACATGTGTTGTCATTTGATGAGCGGGATCACATCATTAGGAGAATGATGTGATGGACAAGACCCGTCCGTTAGCTTAGCATAATGATCGTTAAGTTTTATTGCTATTGCTTTCTTCATGACTTATACATATTCCTCTGACTATGAGATTATGCAACTCCCGAATACCGGAGGAACACCTTGTGTGCTATCAAACGTCACAACGTAACTGGGTGATTATAAAGATGCTCTACAGGTGTCTCCGAAGGTGTTTGTTGGGTTGGCATAGATCGAGATTAGGATTTGTCACTCCGAATATCGGAGAGGTATCTCTGGGCCCTCTCGGTAATGCACATCACTATAAGCCTTGCAAGCAATGTGACTAATGAGTTAGTTGCGGGATGATGCATTACAGAACGAGTAAAGAGACTTGCTGGTAACGAGATTGAACTAGGTATGATGATACCGACGATCGAATCTCGGGCAAGTAACATACCGATGACAAAGGGAATGACGTATTTTGTTGTGCGGTTTGACCGATAAAGATATTCGTAAGATATGTAGGAGCCAATATGAGCATCCAGGTTCCGCTATTTGTTATTGACCGGAGATATGTCTCGGTCATGTCTACATAGTTCTCGCACCCATAGGGTCCGCACGCTTAACGTTCGATGACGATTTGTATTGTGAGTTATGTGATTTGATGACCGAAGTTTGTTCAGAGTCCCGAATGAGATCACGGACATGACAAGGAGTCTCAAAATGGTCGAGAGGTAAAGATTCATATTTTGGAAGGCTATATTCGGACATCGGAAAGGTTCCGAGTGATTCGGGTATTTTTCGGAGTACCAGGGAGTTACGGGAATTCACCGGGAGAAGTAATGGGCCTTATTGGGCCATACGGGAAAAGGGGAGACAGGACAAAGGGGAGGTGGCGCCCCCCATGGGTCCGAATTGGACTAGGGGAAGGGGGCGGCGCCCCCTTGTCCTTTCCTACTCCCTCTCTCTTCCCCTCTTTCCTTCTCTCCTACTCCGAAAAGGAAAGGGATTCCTACTACGACTTGGAAGTCCTAGTAGGACTCCATACTCTTGGCGCACCCCTAGGGGGCCGGCCTCTCTCCCTCCCTCCTTAATATACATGGGCAGGGGGCACCCCAAAGGGACACCAAGATTTGTCTTAGCCGTGTGCGGTGCCCCCCTCCATAGTTACACACCTTGGTCATATCGTCGTAGTGCTTAGGCGAAGCCCTGCGCCGATAACTTCATCATCACCGTCACCACGCCGTCGTGTTGACGAAACTCTCCCTCGTCCTCAACTGGATCAAGAGCTCGAGGGATGTCATCGAGCTGAACGTGTGCTGAACTCATAGGTGCCGTACGTTCGGTACTTGGATCGGTTGGATCGTGAAGACGTTCGACTACATCAACCGCATTACTAAACGCTTCCGCTTTCGGTCTATGAGGGTACGTGGACACACTATCCCCGCTCGTTGCTATGCTTCTCCTAGATAGATCTTGCGTGATCGCAGGAATTTTTTTTAAATTACTATGTTCCCCAACAGCATGATCCTTCTTTCTGTCGCACCGCAATGATCTGGATTGCAAATGAATACCTCAATAGAACCAGATTGAAGACATCGTTGAGGGGGTGGAAGCAAATGAATACCTCAATGGAACCAGATTGACCACATCCAAACGCATTATCGTTGTGTGAGCACTCAAGCCATCGTTGATGAGGGTCGAAAGGAGGATAAGCGGCAATATAGATGGGATGCCATCTTGAAATAGAAGATGTAAATCTATTGAGGTCTTGAGTCATGATTATTAGGTTAGAGACGTGTGGTATCCTTTGCTAGTCTTATCCAAGTAGGAGAAGACACCATGGAGATGGTCCAAGGGAGAGACCAATCTATCACGAATTGACACAGTTGTTCCTCCCTCATACTCAAAAATGAAGAAAACAAAAACCAACTTCGACCTTCAAGGGAGGTCGAAGGAAACAAAAGAGGTGGTTTTAATTGCCAGAGAGATGTGTGCCATCAGATACGCTTGGTGAATCGTGTTATGTTTTCAAGTGACTAGTAAGATGCTCGTGCATTTCACGGAACACCAAGATTGGGGGTGGACAGTGCCAGCAGCAACCATTACACCAGATTGTTCCATGGCCTTCTGGATGTGGTGGGAAGAGATAAGGTTGATTGTGAGAGACAAGGAGTTGTTTGTAAATATGAAAACAAGTGCATGCATCTTTTTGCAAAACTGCAGCGGTTTACTTTGTATGCGTCAGATTCAAATCCGACGGCTATTCGTGATAGATGGCAGGCACACCATCATCATCAACTCAAATTTTTATAGGAGTAAAAAGTAAAGATACCCATGGTCTTTTGAAGTGATGCCCATTATTTACCGGTCTGAAGTCCCAACCTTTAATCAAAAGTCATACCAAGATATATTTTCTCCCCTCGGCTTGGAACCTGCCCACGCGCACGGTGAAGTGTCAAAGCGCTCCGCAGCACATCGGCATACAGCTAGCTGTATACCATGGCATGGCAGCAGGAAACTTTTCTCTTGTCAAAGTCAATTCCTCTTGTCAAAGTCAATGAAGTAGGGTGTGGATTGGGGCTGCATGGACTACGGACGGGACAGGGGGTAAAGAAGGTACAGCTCGGATCGCCACCCTGTATCTATCTACAAGTTGCCGATCGAGACGAGCCCGACGACCCAGCTCGATCCATCGCTCCGCTATCCGCTCCGCATCCACGTAGTCATGCCAGCACCTCACCCAATTGGTCACAATATACACAAGTCAACTACTTAAAAAAAAACTTAACACAAGTCAACTACTAAGATCCTGCTCTGTCTTACAAAGAATTCGTCAATAGCGCACGCTCAGGTTGCTTTATAATATAAAGCGGGGGAAAACCCTTTTTTATTATAGCGCACGCTCAGGCGCTTAGCCGTGCTCGCAAGCAAGAAAATGTTAGACAAGGACGAGACCTTCTCTCATTCTGCCGCGCATGGTGAGCCGTCAAAGCTGTCGGCGTTAGCCATCTTGGCAACTTCATGTTCATCCCATCGGGAAATTCGCAGGACACGCAGGCATGGGGCACACACCTGCCGAGCCCTCTTCGACCGTCGGATTGCCTGCAATCCACAAAGTAGTTGGATATTGAAAACTATGGTTTTGCATCTGAAGCTTGCAATTTTCTCGGACACTCGTACTAAGTTTCAAAGTTGAAACTTTAAGGATTTTCTTTTTACAAAAGTTGTGATTTTATCGATCGCTCGTACAAAGTTTCAAAGGTTGAAACTTAATGGTATTTTTTAAACTCCTCCAAATGCATTCAAAATAGATCTTATTTGAAAACCTCGTCACGAGAAACACGAATATGAAAACATAATTTAGTTTGGAATTTCCATTCACAAGTTATGTAAAATTGAAAATCAAAGCTAAAACAAAAACTACACGCGAGGGATTCGGTGCTCTCTCACCTGCGTGCCACAAATCCTCTCCCCCACCCCACCTCTCTTGTTCCCAATTGTCTTGTAGGTCAGAGTTGTCAGAGGTCCCTTTAGATTCCCCCAAGAAGGGGGAGTCCATAAGTTTTGTACCTTAGCGCATCTTTAAAATGGACCCTCAAACCTCCTGCAAGCATTTGGACCGAGATGTCCGGGTGCAGTTTGTCATCCAGCGCCGTCCCGCATCTGATCCCTTGTCTGTTTTCCTAGAAATCAAAAGCAAACTAGGGGGCTTTGTGGGGGTCCGGACCGCCACCACGTAGGACACCGACAGCCCCAACCAGACCCCGCGTCTCCATCCTTCCCTCTTTTTCTGTATCAGCTTTCTCCCTCGCTGACACCACCGCTCTACCATCCCAACCGCATGCCAAGCCCATATTGTACCTCCGCGACACTGTTCGGCTCCCGCATCACTGTCCGCGGACTGGTCCTGACCAATCCGTGGACGGATACCATGTCCGTTTTGGGTGTCGGCGTTGGGGATGCCCTTAGCATGTACATTAGAAAAACAAGAGCAATTGTTATGCCTCATTTTCTCCCAAAATCGATTGGCTGGCCCATCGTTGGATCTGAGACGTGTATGATCGCACCACCCAAGCACATGTTGACACCATCGTCCTTCCTAGTCTCAACCCCCATGTAGCACCCCTTCTCACTCATCCCAGCACCCATCGTCATCTGCTCATGCAACCGCATCGGCAGTTGGTCGTCTCCACTCACAGCACCCAACAACAACGGTCTGCAGCACCTTGGTGTTGCATGTGTATCCATTTGCCACCCTCGCAGCATGCCGCCGACAACGCCGCTTTGCAACACCGGCGGCTGCTGCAAGGTGATGACGGTGTCTGTTGCATGTCGTCTGTCGCACTGGCTATCTTTGTTTTTCTGTTTCTTCTTCTTTTTATCTTTTTGGTTGTGTGCATTCTCATATTGTGTCATTGTAGACACCAGATGTAATTGTTAGCATCTTAATATTAATACACTACTTTGTCTTTATGGAAAAATGCATGCGAGATACGAGATACATGCACTACGCTTGAATGTATATGACTCGGTTCTTTTGACCGATTCTTCCGGAATCTTGAAAATCCAACCCCTCCACAGAAATGTTTAAGGCGTTGGATTCTCAAAGGTCTGGAGAGAGTGGACGATCTAGTTGAGGCTGGGATGTTGCAGCCCAGAACACAACCGCCGACGGACGGTTTTTCTCATGCTCGTGGTAAGCACGCGCGTTGCGCGCCGAGGACTAGGGGCGAACCGTACGTAAATCAAGCATGCCCGATCCCGGAAAATGGGGCTGATGGCACCGCTCTGTTCACACTCCCGACTCCTACATCGTCCATCCGTACGCTACGATGCATGCACCTGTCCTGTCGCATTTATATAAGCTCAAAAGAAGTCAACCATGTTTCGATCTTTCTCCGTCCTTTTTTTTGTGATTGGAATGATCTTTCCCCGTCTTAGAAAGAAAGAACCCGTCCAAGACAAGACACGCACAAGCACAAGCACAACACAGAGGGAAAATCAATCAAACAGGGACAAGTCCAAAGGAAAAGTAAACAAAAGAGAAGACCCACCCGCAAAAAAAAAAGAAAAAAAAAAAGAGAAGACCATTTCCCGTTCTGCGGCGCGCGCGCGGCAGAGTGTCAAAGCTGTCGGTCTCCGTCCAGCTTGGCCTGCGCGCGTCGCAAGTCGCAACCAACCAACCAACGGTCGCGTGTGGATGGGCATCATCGCGCCGCACGTCGCATGTGGGGGTGGCGGCTGCCGTCTCTGCACGCCGCAGCCATCCAATTCCAATCCGACATCTGAGATTATGCTCGTTGTATAACCGGACCCACACGTGATCGAGGTATTCTAATTGATCAAATGGCCCTTCAATTAGTCGTTCCACTGCTTCTCAAATCTTCTCAAATCAAAATAAACAAAAGAATAGTCGTCTGTACTGTTTTGCTGTACGGGGCAGGCTACATGTACCCGTCGCCGTCGTGTACATGCCTGCCTCCAGGTCCAGGAGCACGAGCACACACGTCCCTCTCCGGGCCAGGCTTGATCTTCTTCCTCATTGTCCCGGCCCTCGTCGCTCACCAGCTCTCTTATTGCGAGTCAGAAGCGGCCGAGCAAGGCTAAGCCAGAGCACCACTGCACCAGGCAGACAGGCGGAGCCAGGGAGCAATGGGGCGGAGGAGCCGGCTCCTCCATGGCGCCGCGCTCTCGCTGCTGCTGCTCGCGGCGGCCGCCCATGCTCAGCAGACCGATCCAGGCGACGGTAAGCATGCATGCTTGATTCCCTCTTTCTCCCGAATCCCAAAGGCTCACGCCGCTCGTTCCTCAACCCCGAACCATCTTGCTCGAATAGACCAGACCATCCAGTTCTCTTGGTCTTGGCTCCTCTCTTCCAAGAGAAACCCTTCCTCTGTTTTTGCTGCCCGGTTGATCAGTAAAAACACCATGATTCACTCACCTCTGTTTTGGCCAATCGCTGCTGAAGAAAGTAAGTAGGGGAGGCGACACGATTCACCTGGTTAATTTCCCCTGGATGGATTCCTTCGCTGGGTTCGTTCGTTCGCATCATCTGCATGCCAGATGGTCTCGTTAGCTTAGCTCTTCCAAGAAACCAGCCAGCCCTCAAGTCAACGGAGGCACGTCGACGACTCTGTCTGTCTGATATTTCGGCGTTTGACTTTTACCTCGTCGGCACGGAAAAGTCAAAAACCACGTCCAGTTTCATCTCGCCTCTCGACCGTCGGATCCGCGTGAGCCTGGCCCATCGGACGGCCGAGGAGCGATCCTACCGACTGGCTGCTCTGCTTACTTATTTGACTCTTTCTGCCTCGCAGCGGCGGCGCTGAACGCGGTGTTCGCCAAGCTCGGCCAGAAGGCGCTGCCGTCATGGAACATCAGCGGCGACCCCTGCACCGGCGCCGCCACGGACAACACCAACATCGACAACAACCCGCCCTTCAACCCGGCCATCAAGTGCGAGTGCACCGGCGGCAACGCCTCCGTCTGCCGCGTCACCAGGCTGTAAGTGTCCGCCGCACCCTCTCTTCTCTTTTGTACCCCCGCGCACACAGGGTGTTCGACGAAACGCCACGGCTGACGGGACGCCCGTGATGCAGGAAAATATACGCGCTGGATGCAGTCGGCTCGATACCAGAGGAGCTGCGGAACCTCACGGCCCTGACCAATTTGTATGGACTCTCAACTTTCGTCACACGTGAAATGGTTTGATGGACATAGACATAGCAGCAGCTTATTAGAAGCATGGAATGGCTCGCTTTGGTTTCTCTGTATGATATATTCCAGTCTCACACCAAATTCAATTATTTCTGTATCTGCTCCAATCTTGTTTCAGGGATCTATCGCAAAATTACTTAACAGGGCCTTTACCATCGTTTATCGGGGAGTTGACTCGTATGCAGTACATGTGAGATTTTCAGAACGTTAATCCTGATTTAATGAGATCAATAAAGGTAGTATTACTTTGCAATGTTTTCATTTGATCTCACATTTTCTCTTTTGAACATATAAGGTCTTTTGGCATCAATGCGTTATCTGGACCTTTGCCAAAAGAGCTCGGGAACCTTACGGATCTTGTCTCACTGTAAGAAATACTTTTTTTTTCATTATTTTTATGACTGTGTTTATCATGCAACTTTATTGTGTTTTAGTTATAAAACTAGAAATACAAGTTGTTTGTGCAAAAAAAAAAAAATTTGTGAGATGAAGGCCCTGTTCGGATCCACTCCGCTCCCCAACTGCAGCTCCCGGAGCAGAGGGAGCGGCAGCACAAAAGCACGGAGCGGCTCGAACCCAGCTCCTTGAGCGGAGCGGAGTTATGAGACTAGAGAGCTTCCGAACAAGCAGGAAGAGCCATTAAATTGAGAATATATGCCAACAACCTCAAGTTTGCGAGATTCAATAAAGAACTCCAAAATTGTTAGTGAAAGTACAGATCACATCTTAATTTGTTCTAGTATTCTTGTATTAAGGACTTGAGGAAATCACGCACAAAAAATTGGACTCTTTTTCATCTTAGATCAATCAAATAACTACCTGTACTGAACTAATCTAGAATCCCTTTTATTTTAGTAATCCATGGAGTTAAACTCGGTTTGAAGGGGGGCTATGCTGATAGCATTCGTGCCTCCTAGAATATAAATTGCAAGTTGTCAATTTTGCATGTCTAACTTGTAATTTTTTGTGTATTTGCAGGAGCGTTAGCTCAAACAATTTCAGTGGCTCGCTTCCTTCGGAATTGGGGAACCTGGCCAAACTTGAGCAATTGTATGTATTTAATACTGAAGACCCCATTTTCCTTCAAGCGTTTTTTCGCTTAGACTAGTTAGCTCCATGTCTAACGTGTATTGTTTTTGTATCTCTCAATTACAGGTACATAGACAGTGCTGGCTTTAGTGGTCCACTACCATCAACGCTTTCCAAACTTACAAAAATGAAAACATTGTATGGCTATAATTGACGGATTATCGCTATTAATGCTTTACATGATTCAGTCTCATGAAAATATTGTCTTCTCTTTGCTTAGGTGGGCATCAGATAATGATTTTACTGGGCAAATACCAGATTATATAGGGAGCTGGAATCTAACAGATTTGTAAGATCGTCATTGATCTCCGTCATAGTACTTCTTTGTTTAGCCTAAGTATTAAAAGCCATCCAAATATTTTGCTTACACAGTTCCAAGAACATTTTTATCTGGGAAGTTTAAAGGGATATTTGTACAATTTTATGCAGTTATCTACAAGTCAAGTGTTAGTTTGTTCAAAACATAAATATGTGATGGTACATTATGATCTGTGCCAGGGATAGCATTTTTTTTCTAGAGTGTTTTTTTACCCTGCTGAATCTCCATCTGAGGCCTCTTGAGAAATACTAGCTCATTAGAAGTCAGATGTTAGATGAGTATCGATAAACATTATATCTTCCTTCCCCCACTAAATGGTTAATTGTGATGCTTGCTAATTTTGGATTAGGTGATGGTATCAGTAGCATTGATAATAAAAATTTCTTTGGATTTACCAAAGAATAGAGACCTCCCTTCTTTCACTACTAGGCTACTGCATCCGTGATGAAATAATGCTTTATATATTTATTTATTTATTATTATGGGAAAGATAGCAATTCCATTTGAGAGTAACAATCAAGTCATTACAGTCCTGTTGCACCAATACAGCTAGATCAAGGGGAAGTGGATTTTTCCAAAGAACATCCCTTCCAACGATCCTAGAGAATTTTGCTATTTCATGAACAACCTTATTGCTATCTCTGCCAACCTTGCACACCTGGATATGAAGAAACGATGCTTTATATGACTAACTAGAACTATGGAACTGTAGGAGGTTTCAGGGCAATTCGTTTCAAGGTCCGCTCCCAGCGACTCTGTCCAATCTTGTCCAACTCACAAGCTTGTAAGTGCCTATTTCTGTGTTAATAGCCAAGTATCATTCTTAAAAATGTCAAAGCAGCGGCAGGACAAATAAAAATTCGATTTCTATGGTGCAGACGAATCGGTGATATAGTAAACGGAAGTTCTTCTTCGCTGGCATTCATCAGTAACATGACATCTTTGAACACCCTGTATGCTTAATTTGTGATGCACTAAATACCTCAAACTACAGTTCGATTTTGATGTAATTCGCCAAGTTATTCTGTACTAAAACATGTAAAATGTTTCGCTGCAGGGTTTTGAGGAACTGTAGGATATCTGATACACTTTTATCAGTAAACTTTTCGAAGTTCACGAGTTTAAACTTATTGTAAGCATTTTATTTGACTGAAAAATACAGCCAAGTGTCATTTGTGTGATACACTAATGCGGAGCTATAAATCATACATTTGTTATTGACATCCTCCCCTTATCCTTTTTTTTGTTATAGGGATTTGAGTTTTAACAATATAACAGGCCAAGTACCACAAACCTTGTTGAATCTGAATTCACTCGGCTTCTTGTATGGACTATCTTAACTTGCAATGCATATTTCTTTGAAAGGAAAACTTTCATCATTCATCTTGCTAATGTTTCTAAATTCTTTGTGACAGATTTCTTGGAAACAATAGCCTTTCGGGAAGCCTTCCAAGCTCAGTAGGACCTATGCTTAAAAATTTGTATGTCAATGTGGTTCAAGCATATATGCACAATAAAAGTAGGGAGGTGTTTATTTGATTTATAATGCTGCTTTCACTTTTAATTTTCTGCAGAGATTTTTCTTACAACCAGCTCACAGGAAGTGTTCCTTCTTGGGCTAGAAATTCGCAACTGTAAGTTCTATGTTCTGAAACTTCTACTAACTTGCTGGACCAAATCCAGCCCAACAGGGCCTGTTTAGCCTAGCTTAGGCTCATGAGCTGACTTTTAGGCTTGTAGTGTATGAAATTAACCTAGCATCATATATATTTGATGAATCTGAAAAAACGAGAGGATATTTTGGTACTTCAATCTTACAAGCATTATAAGATTATTTGAAATGCCTACGTTCCTTCATTTGTGAAGTGAGACTTATTAACCTTACAGCCTAGCATGCAATTAAGCCAAAAAATATTGAACATATTGTTTATCCCTTATTATTTAAGCTATATCTAACAACCAAGCCAATTGTTTATTCCTTATTATTTAATCTATATCTAACAATCAATAGGAATATGATATGAATTATGAACAATCCTTTCTAATTTTTGCCTATTGTTCATTTTACTTAGGAATTTAGTGGCAAATAATTTTGGGGCCGATATATCAAGTAACAGGTTCGTTCATATTATGATACCCACCTCGAGTAAATTATTATGTTCTCTCAGCTTGAATTTTGAATTCAAAATGTTGATTTTTTGCATTTGCAGTGCCTTACCTACGGGGTTGGACTGCCTTCAGCGAAATACACCTTGTTTTCTTGGATCTCCTAAATGTGAGATTTCTGCCTTCTGCAATTTTAAGTCTATACATACTTGAGGAACTATATACCTGCAACTGGAGTTTTACTAAACTCATACCAGTATTAAATAATTTAACCTGCTTGCAGCTTCTTCATTTGCTGTGGACTGTGGTAGTGATCGACCCATATCAGGCTCGGATAATTCTCTGTATCAACCTGATGCTGCCACTCTTGGAGCTGCATCATATTATGTTACAGGAGAACCCACATGGGGTGCTAGCAACGTTGGAAGATTCATGGATGCGTCAAACGTTAGTTCTATAATCTACAGCTCACACCAGTTTCTGAATACACTTGATACAGAATTGTTCCGGAATGCAAGGATGTCGCCATCATCCTTGAGATACTATGGTATTGGCCTTGAAAATGGAAACTACACAGTTACGCTTCAATTTGCAGAGTTTGCCTTCCCAGATGCTCAGTCCTGGAAGAGCAGAGGGAGAAGGGTTTTTGATATATATGTCCAGGTAGGTTCTCGCTGATAAATGATAAACAATACTTCTAGCTTATAACCCAGTCATATTTTTCTTCTTGTTATTGGTATAGGGCGAGCGTAAGGAGCAGAACTTTGACATAAGAAAAGTGGCAGGCGGGAAATCTTACACTGCTGTTAGGAAGCAGTACACAGTTCCTGTCACCAAGAACTTTCTTGAGATTCATCTCTTCTGGGCTGGCAAGGGCACTTGCTGCATTCCTGATCAAGGCTACTACGGGCCTGCAATATCAGCTTTGAGTGCAACACCAAGTACTCCCCTTAACTTGAAATAATAGTTTTCATACCATCTACCATATATTCTCCAGGTTAATTTGGATAGATCGATTTTAAATTATGCTGAATACAGCTTGAAATAATAGCAAACACAGATATACCAGAGCATCAATATGAAACTGAGGGTTGATCTGTATGTATTTCATTTAGCCCTTGTTGTACTCATAGCTGTTATAGAAGTTCTCATCATTCTATTTTCATTACCATGGAAAGTGAAAACACATCTAGTTAGGCTTTGCTCAAACTAAAGCGTTTGGACAATGTTCTTCGAATTAAATGGGAAGTTGGATAGAAATATCAAATCTCTTTATTGTCTCTACTGTATTAATATTGGTTAAATATGCTAAACAAACTATTCAGGAATCAAATATTCACAAGAGAACTAATAAATCAAATATGCTAAACAAACTACTCAGGAATACTAGGTATGGGGATAGATTTCTGTAATAAAGTTTGAAATACCCAATACATGATAACCTGACATTAAGATGTAATATTCAAACCAGTTTACACATAGTCCAACTTTCCATTTAACCTCCCTTGAAATATACTGATTCTGTAGGCATCACGTTTTTCTAACAAGTGAACATTCTGTCAGATTTCACCCCTACAGTGCGCAGTGCTGCGGCAAAGAAGAATGGTAGTAAAACAGGTGTGATTGCGGGAGTTGTAGTTGGTGTAGCAGTTTTAGGATTGGTAGTACTTGCCGGAATCTTTCTTTGGAGGCGCAGACAGAAAAGGAGAAAACTATCGTTGGAGCAAGAAGGTATGGGATACACTAGGACCAAATTGTATTCTAACTGAGCAAAGGAGCAGTTTAAGTAAGTTTTTTTATATCTTTCTGTGATGTCTTGCAGAGCTGTACAGTATTGTTGGAAGACCTAATGTCCTCAGTTATGGTGAACTGAGGTCAGCTACTGATAATTTCAGTCCTAATAACCTTCTTGGTCAAGGAGGATATGGGTCGGTCTATAAGGTTGGTTCATCCCGTACATACAGCCTTGAATTTTCTTGAAAGTTTTCGTTCTGGAAGTAACTAAAGCTAGTAGTACAAGTAAACATCAGAAGACAGACCTGTTTATCTGAGTTATTTTCTGTATTTTTGGTATCTGCACATACATATTGGTAACATTTCTAAAATGAAGGAGGAATTTATTCAGTGTATCTGGAGAAAATGATGTTTGACAGTGCGCTACCTAAAACTTTCATTGTTGAAAACTGCCTCTTTTCCCAGGGGAAGTTAACTGATGGTAGGTTCGTGGCAGTGAAGCAGCTGTCTGAAGCATCTCATCAGGGAAAAAAGGAATTTGCAACGGAAATAGAAACTATATCTCGAGTGCAACACCGTAATCTCGTGAAGTTGTATGGTTGCTGCCTTGAGGGCAATAAGCCACTGCTGGTTTATGAGTGCCTGGAGAATGGAAGCCTGGACCATGCTCTGTTTGGTACAACTTCTTCTGATTGATGGAGCTAAATATATGCAGATTCAAGCTTAATTAGTATAAACAACTAAAGACTTAAACCTATATTTGCAGGCAAAGGGAAGTCAAGCCTAGACTGGCCAACACGTTTTGAGATATGCTTAGGCGTTGCAAGAGGTCTGTCCTATCTTCATGAAGAATCTAGCATCCGTGTTGTGCACAGGGACATAAAGGCCAGCAATATCTTACTTGACGCCAATCTCAATCCTAAGATCTCGGATTTCGGGCTGGCTAAACTTTATGATGACCAGAAGACGCATGTCAGCACGAAAGTTGCTGGTACATTGTAAGTGCATTTCCACCTTGCCAACCTCTATGTCTAGCAATATTTTCATATGTATGCTGATGGCGTTTGTCGTCTCCTTGAAGTGGTTATCTCGCACCTGAGTATGCCATGAGGGGCCATATGACAGAGAAGATCGACGTGTTTGCTTTCGGCGTCGTGGTATTGGAGACTTTAGCTGGGAGACCAAACTACAGCACGGAGGATGAGAACAAGGTCTATATTTTCGAATGGGTAAGCTCCCCGAGGAACTCTACACGCTAGCGGTCGCCTGCAACAAGTGAAAAAATGGGTAAACTGATTTCCTGAATAAAACATCGCCTGAATGTTTTCAGGTGTGGGAACTGTACGAGAACAACCACCCGTTGGACATGGTGGACCAGAGGCTGGAAGAGTTTGACAGCGAGGAGGCGCTCCGGGCCATCAAGGTGGCGCTGCTCTGCACCCAGGGCTCGCCCCACCAGCGTCCCTCCATGTCGAGGGTGGTGGCGATGCTGACGGGCGACGTCGAGGCGCCCGACGTGGTGACCAAGCCGAGCTACATCACCGAGTGGCAGATCACGGGGGGCAACACCACCTACATGAGCACCGACGTCAGCGGGCAGCCGAGCTCAGCGCCGAGGGCCAACTCGCCGTCGTCCCGCACCTCGTCGCCGTTCCTGAGCTCCGTCATCGACGAAGGCCGTTGATACAATTCGGTTCGACTTCTTGTGGCACAGATTTGCTGAGAATGCATGCATCTTATCGGATGGTGTCGATACAGGCAGTTTTTTTGCACTGGTATTGATCTGTACAGTGGTAGTATATGTAGGATGAGTAGCAGGTAAAGTTGTATGTGTAGTAGTACGTGTGTAGGCGAAGCTCTGAATTCTTTGGTCTCCTTGACGCGCGTACGATTTGCAATAATTTTGGCTTGGACCTTGACGTGCAGCCGTCTCGAGTCCATCGCATCAAAGCTAGGTTAGCCGGACGGAAGGGCAAGCCAATGGCGGCGGTTGACAGACGAGTTCTCGTCCGAAGCGTGCTGGGCGCGATGCCAACGTTTGCACTCACCGTTCTTTGCGCGCCAGAAAAGCTGTTCAAGGACATCGACAAATGCAGAAGACGATTCTTATGGACGCAGACGACGAGATCACCGGAGGGAGCTGCAAGGGGAACTGGATGGCCATCTGTGCTCCCACGACGCACGGCGGCCTGGGCATCCATGACTTGAAGCGCTTCAGCCGTGCCCTATGCCTGCGATGGCTGGGCTGGCATGGCGCCACCCTGAGCGACCATCGGTGGGGTCTGAACCACCCTGTGACAAGGATGACAGGGCGTTGTTCGCCGCCACAACTACGGTGACGGTTGGTGATGGCGCGGTGGCCTCCTTCTGGCACTCTTCCTGGCTGGGGGCGGGGAAACTCGCCACGGACTTCCCCATGCTATACAAGCACTGGAGAAAGGAAGAACAGGACTGTAAAAGGAGGCGCTCGCGGAGGACACCTGGATCTGGGATCTCACAAATGTCAGCGTGCAAAACCTGGTGCACGATTTCATCTCATGCATCGGAAGATCCAGGAGGCAGGCATTGTCAGAAATGAGGAAGTTCAGGACACCATCGGTTCAATTTTGAGAGATCAGTATAGTACTCAACGAGATCGGCGTATAACCTGCAGTTTCAGGGTTTAAGCACACTGGTTTCGACTAGATCATATAGAAGACATGGGTTCCCGGGAAGATCACGATGTTCGCCTGGTTACTACTACAAAATCGGATGTGGTGCAACGACAGGCTTCATTGGAGAGGATGGGAGAACAACTACTTTTGCCAGCTTTGCCTTCGAAACCTGCAAACCTCCCAACACTTATTTTGGAGCCGCCCTTTAGCAAAGAAGGTGTGGAGCAAAATTTCACAATGGAAGGGTTGCATCTCGCTAACCCCACGTGAGGAATGGCGGCAACAATCTACCTCAACGACCATGCATGACAGCATCGAGAGAACGAAAGCAGGCAAAAGGAAGGGAGGCACTAACTTGCTGGGAGATATGGCAAGAACGCAACAACAACAACACCTTCAGGGGAAAAGTTTCTGCATCAAAGGATACCATTGATGCAGTGGAGTGGCAAGAAACATCAAGCTATGAAGACTGGGTGGGGCTAAATGTGTAGAGTGCCTTTTCCAGGATCCACCGTGAGAATTAGCACTTTTTAGTGTCCGGACCAAAATAGTTGGTCTGGCCTTCTCTTTTTTTTTTCTTTGGATCCAACTCCCTCCGTCCCCTAAGGGCATGAGCAATGGGGGCAGCGGTAGCTGCCGCCCCCGATGCATCCAGCTAGGTATGGGAAAATTGATTTCTTCAGTCACATGAACAAAAAGTTCATGCCTTTCATGCCATGGACCCCGTGTCTATCATCTTTGCTCTCACATTTTCTCATCTCTCTTCACTTTTTCTGCCTAAGAGGCTGCCTCTTGCAGAAGATCCCCTAACAAGTTTGAAGCATCAACCGAATCTAGCTGGACCACCCGAACCAGTGGGGCAGCACCCCTAAGGCTACCCGCTGGACATGCCCTAATATATGAGGTTTCGGTACTTTATATCTAACCCCACCAGGTTGTTTTCCGGCTTTTTGACCAATCAAAAGGCCAGCAAGTTGCTGGATATTTCATCAAAAAATAAATAAATAATCAATCCTGTACGATTCCATTATTCCTGAAGAAAACTGAGGCGCTGATCGCCCTGTACTTACATCCTCCATACCCATACGTGCATGCACCTGTCCCAATTATCGATTAAGCACGCCACGCCAAAAGCAGTCAACCAAGCTCCATCTTTTCTCCGTCTTAGAAAGAAAAAACCCGTCCAAGACAGACACGCACAACACAACACACAGACGGGAAATCAAACAAGGATAACAAGTCCAAAGGAAAAATAATAAAGAAGAAAGAGAAACCCTTTCCCGCGCGCGGCGAAGTGTCAAAGCTGTCCGCTCCGCCTCCGTCCAGCTTGGCAGCTTCCTCCCGTCGCAACCGTCGCATGTGGCTGCGGCGGCTGGCGTAGGGGCCAATTCCAATCCGACACCTCAGATTATACCCCTTTTCTAACCGGAGCCACACGTGTTCATCGAATCGAGGCACTGCGTACCAATTCTCTAATTGACCAAGTGGGCCTTCAACCAAAGCTTGATAAAGAAAATAGTCCTCCCACTTGGCAACTGGGAACGAAGGAGATGATCAAGTTGGTGCTTCCCGTTACCAACCCTGTACTGGTTGGCTGTACTACCTGGCAGTGGCAGGCTACATGTACCCATCACCGTCGTCTGTACGTACATGCCTCCGGGAGCACCAACGCACGCACACATGTCCCTTTCCGGGTGAGGTTTTATCTATCTTCTTTGTCCCGGCTCCCATCCCCTCCTTCACAAACTCACAAACAAAGAGGCCGTCCACGCCGTCGAGCTAGGCTAGGCTAAGCTAAGCTAGAGACCTAGAGCGAGGAAGGGAGATGAAGCTCCTCCATGGCGCGGCGCTCGCGCTGCTGCTTCTCGCGGCGGCCGCCCACGCTCAGCGGACCCCGAGGACCCATGCGGGCGACGGTAAGCACGCCTTCTTCCGTCCTTCTCCTCACCCCAAGGCTCACGCTGCTCCTCGTTCCTGACCTCCGATCGCATCTTGCTCGAATCATCCAGCCACTTTCTTGCTTCATTTTCTGTTTTTCTTCATCCTGTCCTTTTGCTGTCGTCGGAACCATCGATTATCGCCTCTGTTTTGCTCTGTCTGATGATCAACCACCGCCGCTGAACAAATCCGGCCGCGGAACGCTGCCCAATTCGCCAATTTCCCACCACCTTTGCGAGCTTGAAACTGGTAGGTTGTTCGTTCGGGCGTCTCGGTCAAAAAAGTCAATCGAAGCACCTCGATGGCTGTGTTTCATTCCGGCGTTTGACTTTGGCTGGCCCTACACAGAAAAGCCAGAAACCTTGTCCGGTTTCGCCTGCCTGGTTTTGCCTCCACTCCCTGGCCATCGGATCCGCATCGGACGGTCGAGCGCTGACTCGGATTTCCCACTTTCTTTTTTGATGGCCCGGTTTTGTTCTCGCATGCAGCGGCGGCGCTGAACGCGGTGTTCGCCAAGCTCGGCCAGAAGGCGTCGTCCTCATGGAACATCAGCGGCAACCTCTGCACCGGCGCCGCCACGGACGACACCGACATCGACAACGACCCCAACTTCAACCCGGCCATCAAGTGCCTCTGCTCCACCGGCAACGCCTCCCTCTGCCGCATCACCAGGCTGTAAGTGCCCGCCGCGCTCCCCCCAGCCTGCTCGATGAAATGCCTACAGGCGCCAGTACCTGATGGGATGCTCGTCATTGCCAATGCAGGAAAATATACGCCTTGGACGCGGTCGGCCCGATACCAGAGGAGCTGTGGAACCTCACCAGCCTCACCAATTTGTATGTCCTCTCAACTTTCAAACGTGAAATGGTCTCTAGGACAAAGCACTGTGTTCCAGGCACCAGCAGAGTTGGCTGTTTGTCGGTTAGCTCTGCCACCGAACTTTTGCCCAAGTTCACACATTCTAGCTTTTTTCCATTGCCCTCGTATTTGTTTTAAAAGGGCTCGTAGATGATCGCTAGTACATAATTTCAGTTAATTGTTACTAATATCTTCAATGTTTTTTAGCATCCCTGATGTTTCCATTAAGGGAACCGCCCACAATATCGATTATATACTTATAGTGGCAATGATTTCTTATGCTTTGCTGTGCTAACGTGAAAAGACATTCTGTATGATATGCCAATTTCACACTAAATTCAATTATTTCTTGTATCTGATTTGGTATTGTTTCAGGAATTTAGCACAAAATTACTTAACAGGACCTATACCATCATTCATTGGGAATCTGGCTCAGATGCAGTACTTGTACGATTCGGAACTCAAAAAATGATTGCATCAAATAAATAGATTTGTTTCTTGTCATTTAATCTAACACTTCCTCTCTTGAATATATTAGGAGTTTGGGCATCAATGCGTTATCTGGACCTCTACCAAAGGAGCTTGGGAACCTTACAAATCTTGTATCACTGTAAGAAATATACCTTTAGTAATTTATTCATTTCATCACAACTGTATTGTTTCTTTAATTAATAAAAACAATAAATATCGATTGGTTGTATAAATGATCAAGATATGGAGAATTGTTTAATATGCCACCGACCTCAAGTTTGCAAGATTCGATAAAGGACCCTGAAATTGTTAGTGAAATCTTTATTCGTTGTCTATTCTTGACATCTTGTACCGAGGACTTAGTTAAACTCGGGTTGAAGGGTACCTATGCTGATAACTTTCATGCTTCTTAGGATATAGATTATAGTTGTCAGGTTCGCTTGTCTAACCTGAAATTCTTGGTGTACTTTTAGGGGCATTGGCTCAAACAAATTTAATGGCTCACTACCTTCGGAGTTGGGAAACCTGGCCAAACTTGAACAAATGTACGTATTTACTGAATTCTGGGCACTCCTTTTTTCTTCTGCCAAGCGATTTTTCTTTTGGGCTTGGGCTAGTGTCATCTCAGTGTCTAATGTGTGCTGTTTTTGTATTGATCACTTACAGGTACATTGACAGTGCGGGCCTTACTGGCCCACTACCAGCGTCACTTTCGAAGCTCACGAAAATGAAAATATTGTATGCCTATAGTTGATGTCTTGTTGACATTATAGTGTTTCACACCATCCCATCTTATTGTACTTCTCTGCTCTTTGTTTAGGTGGGCATCAGATAATGATTTTACTGGCCAGATACCAGATTATATTGGGAGCTGGAGTTTAACAGAGCTGTAAGATTGCTATTGATTTCATTTATAGCAATTCTCTAAAAATATAAAAATGCTGCAAGTAATATGAATACGTTGGTTACACAATTGCAAAGAATACTTGTTTCTTCGGGAAAGTTTACAGAGAATATTTGTGCAGCTTGCTACCATTACCTACAAGGCTACAAGCCAAGCTTTAGTTTGTGAAAAACATAAATTGGTGTTGAAGTGGGAGAGTCATTTCAAATAGTTAAAGCTTAGATGATTGCTAGTTTTGGATAAGTTGATTAATAAGCATTGAATCACTTTCAATATTCTGTCGTTTCTTCAGAAGTAAGTTGTACTTCTAGCTACATATATTCACATTCTTTTGTTTTCCAAAGAATAGAGATGTCCTTTCTTTCACTATTAGCTTACTACATCCGTCAACAAAGGGTGCTCGAAGTGACTAACTAGAACTATGACATTGTAGGAGGTTTCAAGGCAATTCTTTCGAAGGTCCGATTCCAGCTACTCTTTCCAATCTTGCCCAATTGACAAGCTTGTAAGTGCCTACTGCTGGTGATAAGAGATAAATGTCATTCTTAAATGTCAAGGTTGCAGCAGGGACAGTTAATAATCTACTTCTATGGTGCAGACGAATCGGTGATATATTAAATGGGAGTTCTTCTTCACTGGCATTCGTCAATAACATGACATCTTTGAGCACCTTGTATGCATAACTTGTTATTCACTTAATGTCTCAGATTAGAATCCCAATTTGATGTAACTCGTCAGGTTCATCACGTCTAAAACATGCAACATGTTTATTTTTTTTTTGCAGAGTTTTGAGGAACTGTAGGATATCTGATAAGCTTTCATCGATTGACTTTTCAAAGTTGACGAGTTTAAACTTACTGTAAGCATTTTATTTCCACAATAAACGAGAGCCAAATTCCTTTCGTGCAAGATACTTAAATGCATCGCTATGTATTATACATTGGCTGATGACATCCTTCCTTTTCGCTTTCTTTTTTGTTACAGGGATTTGAGTTTCAACAATATCACAGGCCAAGTACCACAAACCTTGTTGAATCTGAAGTTACTAAACTTCTTGTATGGACTATCTTGACTTGCAAAGCATATTTCTATGAAATGAAGGCTTTCATCATTCTTGTAGCTAATGTTTGTAAATTTTGTTGTGACTAGATTTCTTGGGAATAATAGCCTTTCAGGAAATCTCCCAAGCTCAATAGGATCTTCGCTTAAAAATTTGTACGTAATGTGGTTAATTTTATTTACCCAATAAATGAAGGAAGGTGTTTATTTAATCTCTAATGGTGCTTTCATATTTTAACTTTGTACAGAGATTTTTCTTACAACCAGCTCTCAGGAACTGTTCCTTCTTGGGCTAAAGATTCACAATTGTAAGTTCCAAATTCTGAAACTTTCCTTTTTTGCTCAACTAAATATAGCCCAATTAAGGGCACGTTTGGTCTAGGTTAGGCACCTGAGCTTACTTGCTAGGTTTATAGTGTACAGATGAAATATGCTAGAATCATATTTGATAAATCTGAAAGGCTGTTTTGGTGCATTTATCTTACAAGTATTTATAAAATTGTTTAAGATGCCTATTGCTACTACTGTGTGTGAAAGGACTAAGGAGACATTAGTCTTACAGTCTAGCTCAAAATTTATGCATAAATTAACTCTTCTTATTTAAACTATTGCAAAGAAGCCCTAATATGCTATGAAGTACGAACAATGCATTCTGATTTTTTTGCCTAATTTCCTTCTACTTAGGAATCTGGTGACAAATAATTTCGTGGCTGATAGTTCCAGCAACAGGTTCGGCCATATTTCAATATGTCCTCAACATCTTAAGTATAATTAGTAGATTCTTTTGGCTTTTATTTTGGGTTCAAAATGTCACTCTGTTACATTTGCAGTGTCTTACCTACGGGGTGGGGGTGCCTTCAGCGTAATACACCATGTTTTCTTGGTTCGCCACAGTGTGAGACTACTGCCTTTTGAAAATTAAACATATGCCTACTTGAAGAACTATAAACCTGCTACTGCAGCTTTACTAAACTAGTACCGGTATTAAATGATTTAATCTTCCTGCAGCTTCTTCATTTGCTGTGGACTCTGGTAGTAGGCGACCCGTATCAGGCTCAGATAATTCTTTCTACGAATCTGATGATGCAAGTCTTGGACCTGCGTCATTTTATGTTACAGGAGCACAAACATGGGGTGTTAGCAATGTTGGAAGGTTCATGGATGCACAGAATGGCAGTTATATAATCTACAGTTCACGCCAGTTTCTGAATACACTTGATACAGAACTGTTCCGGAATGCAAGGATGTCACCTTCATCCTTAAGATACTTTGGTATTGGACTTGAAAATGGAAACTATACAGTTACACTACAATTTGCAGAGTTTGACTTTCCAGACGGTCAGTCTTGGAAGAGCACAGGGAGAAGGGTTTTCGATATATATGTTCAGGTAGGTTCCTGTCCCCCTTATAAGTGATAACCAATACTATTAGCTTATAACCTGCTCAATATTATTTTATTCTTGATTTTGTTGGTATAGGGTGTGCGTAAAGAACAGAACTTTGACATAAGGAAGACGGCAGGCGGGAAATCTTACACTGCTGTTAGGAAGCAGTACATTGTTCCTGTCACGAAGAACTTTCTTGAGATTCATCTCTTCTGGGCTGGCAAGGGCACTTGCTGCATTCCTACTCAAGGCTACTACGGGCCTGCGATCTCAGCTTTGAGTGCAACACCAAGTACTTTCCTTGACTTGAAATAATGGTTTTAATACCGACTACCATATATTCTCCAGATTAACTTGGCAGAAATACATACATACTAAGTTATGCTGAATGTAATCCTGTGCAGATTGAAATAATAGCAAAGGGAAATACTAGAGCGTCAATATGAAAATGAGGGCTGATCTGTACATATTTCATTTAGTCATTGATGTACTCGTAACTGTTATAGAAGTTCTAATTATTATACTTTCAGTACCATGGAATGCGGAAACGCATCTAGTCAGGCTTTGCTCAAACTAAAACATTTGGATATCGTTCATCGAAATAAATGAGAGGCTTCGTAGAAATATCAATTTGTCTATTGCCACTACTGTATTACCTATTACATTTGTTAGACATTCACAAGAGAGCTAGTAAATCAAATATACTAAACAAACTACTCAGGGATGCTCTGGAGTTTTTTTTTTTTAAAGGGCAGCCCGGTGCACGTAGCTCCAGCTTGCGCAGGGTCCGGGGAACGGTCCGACCACTTTGGGTCTATAGTTTTCAGTAAGAAAATTTTAGAGAAGTGAAATACCTAATACATGTATCACCTGACATTTAAGATGTAATACACCAACCAGTTTGCACATAGTCAGACCTTTCATTTAACTTCACTTGAAATATACTGACTGTTGACATCACATGTTTCTAACAAGTGAACTTTTTATCAGATTTCACCCCTACAGTGCGTAATGCTGCGGCAAAGAAGAATGGTAGTAAAACAGGCATGATTGTCGGAGTTATAGTTGGTCTAGCAGTTTTAGGATTGGTAGCATTTGCCGCGATCTTTGTCTGGAGGCAGAAAAAGAGAAAACTATCATTGGAGCAAGAAGGTATGGGATATACTAAGACCACATTGTATTCTAACTGAGCAAAGGAGTAGTCGAAGTAAGCTTATTGTATCTTTTGTGATGTCTTGCAGAGCTCTACAGTATTGTGGGAAGACCTAATGTCCTCAGTTACGGTGAGCTGAGGTCAGCTACTGATAATTTCAGTCCTGATAACCTTCTTGGTCAAGGAGGATATGGGTCGGTTTATAAGGTTGGTTCATCCCATACATTCAGTCTTGAATTTTCTGTAAAGTTTTCAATCTGGAAGTAACTTCAGATAAGCTTATTTATGTTTGGCAGTGCGACACCTGAAACTTTCATTGGTGAAAAATGTCGCCTTTTTGCAGGGAAAGTTAACTGATGGTAGGTTCGTGGCAGTGAAGCAGCTGTCTGAAAAATCTCATCAGGGAAAAAGGGAATTTGCAACGGAAATAGAAACTATATCTCGAGTGCAACACCGTAATCTGGTGAAGCTGTATGGTTGCTGCCTTGAGGGCAATAAGCCACTGCTGGTTTATGAGTACCTGGAGAATGGAAGCCTGGACCATGCTCTGTTTGGTACAACTGCTTTTGATTGATGGAGTTACATATCTGCAGATTTGGGCTAGTATAAACAACTAAAAACTTAGACCTACATTTGCAGGCAAAGGGAAGTCAAGCCTAGACTGGCCAACGCGTTTTGAGATATGCTTAGGCGTTGCAAGAGGTCTTTCCTATCTTCATGAAGAATCTAGCATCCGTGTTGTGCACAGGGACATCAAGGCCAGCAATATCTTACTTGATGCCAATCTCAATCCTAAGATCTCGGATTTCGGGCTCGCCAAACTTTATGATGACCAGAAGACACATGTGAGCACGAAGGTTGCTGGTACATTGTAAGTGTATTTCCACCTTCTCAACCTTTATGTTTACGTAGTATTTTCATATGTATTGCTGATGGCGTTTGTCGTCTCCTTGAAGTGGTTATCTCGCACCCGAGTATGCCATGAGAGGCCATATGACAGAGAAGATCGACGTGTTTGCATTCGGCGTCGTAGTATTGGAGACTTTAGCTGGGAGACCAAACTACAGTACAAAGGACGAGAACAAGGTTTATATTTTCGAATGGGTAAGAGAAATGATTCCCCTGAATAAAGCACCATTGAATCAAGTTAACCCCAGCGTACCATCTGAATGTTTGCAGGTGTGGGAACTGTACGAGGACAACCGCCCGCTGGACGTGGTGGACCCGAGGCTGGAAGAGTTCGACAGCGAGGAGGTGCTCCGGGCCATCAAGGTGGCGCTGCTCTGCACCCAGGGCTCGCCCCACCAGCGCCCCCCCATGTCGAGGGTGGTGGCGATGCTGACGGGCGACGTCGAGGCGCCCGACGTGGTGACCAAGCCGAGCTACATCACGGAGTGGCAGATCAAGGGCGGCAACACCTCCTACATGAGCACCGACGTCAGCGGGCAGTCGAGCTCTGCGCCCAGGCCCAACTCGTCGACGTCCCAAACCTCCTCGCCGTTCCTGAGCTCCGTCATCGACGAAGGCCGCTGATACAATTCGACCGGTTGATGTCAATCGACCTCTCGTGCTACAGATTTGTTGAGAATGCATGCATCTTACGGATGGTGTCGATACAGGCAGTTTTTTTTTTGGCATTGTATTGAACTGTACAGTGGTGGTATGTAGGATGAGTATAGTTGTATGTGTACTTGTGTAGGTGAAGCTCTGAATTCTTTGGTCTCCTTGGACGCGCGTACGATTTGCAGTAATTTTCGGCTTGGACTTTGAAGTTTGGAAGCTCGAGGAAGGTTCGTGGCCTCTTCTTGCCCACGTGCCTGCTTGAGAAGAATGTCTGTCCAGTCGTCGCGATATCGGACTTTTGCGATTTCGTTTTTGACAGCGCATTTTGTTTCTGGTTTTTAGACTGGGCTACCTGGTTTGGTGGCATCCACTTCAGAGATTCGCTTGGTCTCTTGCTTGACTCTTTTTCGGTCTTTCCGGGAAATCGTCGGTAGCTGAAAGCTGAACAACGTGCACGTACGTGACCCGGCGTTGCTGACGTTGCTCCGTCAACATTTTCCTACAACTTTGTCCGGTGGAAGAAAGTTATATACTTGTTGTTTCAGATGTCATCTCGAATCTTGACCGTTAAGTCTTGGTGGACTGATGTGTCCAAAGTCATATCAGCGCATTAAGGTGGTTGCTTCGGCCTTGGGCATCGGCCGGTCCATTGCATTTGGGTCTTGGGTTGGGTAACATGTCTGGATCGGCTTGATAAAGTTGAAGGTCATTATGTTATTTAAAAACCATGTGGTCATTTAAAATTAGCAGCTAGGTAGCATTTTAAAATTTGGGCAAGTTGAGTGCTACATCACCCCCCCCCCCCCCCCTCTCATCAAGGTGGCAGCCTTTTGGTATTATGATATGATATTCATGGCTAATGTCGATGCTTTCTCTGTCTTGAACTTAATTAACATGGTAAGATCCATGCCTGATGTTCAGGCCCAAGTTGGCACACCGCAACCAAAGAGAGAGGGACCGGCCACGCTAACAAACTAAGCTCCTTATTAATTACCCTCGACAGAGATGTAAATACACACCTAACGTACGAGATGGTGTTAGCCGCCTTCCAATCCTACGAAATGCCCAACTGCCACCATATTCACTTAACTGCAAACGTCCATGTGAAAATTTTCAACTAATTTGCTTGGGCACCTGCTCCGTGTGCATGTGGATGCATGTATATTCCTACTCGCGCTACAACCATCAAGGGGCAGAAAAAGAATGTAAATTCAGGACAATGGCAAGCACGATGAGGATGAGTCCACTGGACTCATTCATGTGAACTCAATCTGTTCTTGTCACGCCTTTTGGTCCCGGTCCAAGCCAGCCATCTGAGAATAGACTATTCCATCCGAGCACCGCGCATTTATGCATTCATCTATAAAATTCAGCAACGCACCAGATAACAACAACAAAAAATACTGCTAGTACCAATAGCTCACTCTTCTTTTGGCCGTACTGTAGTAGCAGCAGGTGCATGCAGCTGATCGGCATAGGAGTATAGTAGGAGTGCTGTAGTATACTAGAGTGAGTAGGGGCCGCCACCTCCATAAAAAAACAATCGCCCAGCACCCACTTGGCTGCATGTTTCCTCCCACAGCTCCTCTGAGTATATCTCTATTCTCCAGCGGATGCCTGCTTTATTGTTCTGATCCATCGCCTCTTCTTCCAGTATGACTGCAATCTGAGGGGAAGGGAGGGAGGGAGATGGGTCGTCCGAGTCCAGGGTGGAGCTCGTGCCTCCGCCATGGCCCCGTGCTCCTCTTGCCGCTGCTCCTGTCAGCTCTGTGTTCTTCCTGGAGGGCGGCCGCTCAGGCTCAGGCTCCGCCGCCGCCGCCGCAGACCGAGCCGACCGAAGGTATGCAGTGGATTAGTAGTAGTAGCACGCATTCACTGCTCGTCTCTGGTTGTTAAGCTCTGTTTGGTTGACGGTTGTTGGTTGGTTTCTTGGCGGGGTGGAGTGCAGCGGCGGCGGTGAACGCGATACTGGGGAAGCTGGGGCTTTCGGCGCCGGCGTCGTGGAACATCAGCGGCAACCCCTGCAGCGGCGCCGCCACGGACGACACGCCGCTGGACGACAACCCAAACTTCAACCCGGCCATCAAGTGCGACTGCACCGACCAGAACGGCACCCTCTGCCACGTCACCAGACTGTAAGCTAGCTCTTCCTCTCTCACCACCCATTCCATATTTTTCTCGTCTGCTGAATTGCTGATGAGGACGACCCAGCTGATCAGTTGGAGAAGATGAACCATTTTGTTCTTGGTTGGATGGAGCAGGAAGATAAACTCGCTGGACGCGGCTGGCCCCATCCCCGAAGAGCTGCGGAACCTCACCCACCTCATCAAACTGTACGTCCTGTCCACCTCTAGCCTCAAGAGTGTTCACCAACAAAACCACTGTTCACCAACCAAGGAGCAATGCTACACTCACGGGGTGTTTACGGGGTTGATTAAGTATTAATGGCTAGGATTTAATTAAGGGCAGCGGGCCCATCAGTGAAGATCAGGGGGGGGGCGAATTATGAGAGGGCACGTTGGCCACTCCGTAAAGGTCCGTCAGATGCACCCCGTGAGTCTAGTATTATTGCTTGGCAATACTACTATGCCAAGTTAAAACCCCACGCCTTGATTAGCTAGACATCTTAGCTCAACTACGAGTGTATTACTTGCATGCACGATGTGGTTGATGAATTTTGCTTTCTGATTAAATATGAATATATGATGACTCTTGGATTAAATACGAAGTTTGCTTTCTGATTAAATATGATTTTTGATGTTATTCGGAATCGATACAACAATTTATAGATTTTTTATGATTAAAACTCTTATGGGAAAAAATATGCGAGTTTGGATTCCCAGGCTTCTAATCCATATGAAGTTCTGGTAAGTGCTCGTTTGTGGCATGCCTCGTAAAAAGCATTTTCATTGACTAAACCTTCATATAAATTCTAATTACTAATCAGAGTATAAACATAGTCCATCAACTTGAACTCGAATAACAAAAACATCTGCCTCTCAAGTGTGTATATTTCATCTCTTACCTCTGCCAAAAGAGGTTTTGATGATGACGTGACAAAGTTTAGCACAAGTGGCAGTCCATGTACCATAAAAATAAATTAGAAAAAAGAGGGCGGGGGGTAAATATTCCATTAAAAGGATTAAGATTGTAGGAATTCTGAAAACTAGTACACATAACAGTCTGAAAAAATAATGTAGGATGCCTTATAATTAGAAATATGGAAAACCATGGAATTTGTAAAGTCACTAAGTTTCTTTCTAATTTATTCATTTTAAAAAACCATACTTTCCAATAATTTTTCTAGAAATATTATTGATAAATATAAATATAATTTTTCCTCAATTTTAATCGCAAGTATTCATTAAAAAATTTAAAAACAATGTTTAGTTTCTGACACTAGATTTTCTTAAAGTTTTTCGAAAAAATATAACCTATTTAATCCATTTTATCTTCAAATACTAAAATTAAAATAAAGAACTCATTTTTTTGCATTTTTCATCATTTTATTGATTTTTTACCATTTTTCTATGTTGCAACTCATGGAAAACTGCCTTTATGTCACGCTGAAACCACTTTCAGTGTGCCAAAATATCAAAACCGGATAGTTTTGTCAGTTGACGGACCAAAAATCTTTGGTATAAAAGTTCAAAGACTATACTTAAACTTTCGTGATAGTCAACAGACAAAGATATATCTTTTCACATTGGGGAATTTGTTTTTTGAGGTAATCTCATTGGGGAAATGTGATGGTGAATAACTCTAGATAACTACTGGGCCGGGTCCAGTGGGTCTGAAAGGACCCATGCCTTTTTCAGCTCTGCCCAGCCCTCTCGCGTATAGTTTTCAGCCCATCTGGCTATCCCTTCAATATCCATCGTTCCATTCCAGCATTCCACCATCCCCTAAAAAAAAAAATTTCCAGCATTCCACCACCAAAATGTCGCCCCCTAAAAAAAACCCACCAAAATTTCGTTCGCTCAAAAAAAAAAAAAAAAACGCCGGCGAGGTTAGCCGGGGATCGGCGCCGGCGCGCTCCGGCTCTCTTCCAGGGCGCAGTGGGCTTGCCTGCCCGCCCGCCGCAACGGCGAGTCCGTCGCTCCTGCTCAGATTTTAAACTTCAAAGACAGTAGAGTGGCCCCAGTGCGCCACCGGTGTTCTGCAACGGAGCCGGAGGTATGCTCTCTTCACATTACAGTGGTGCGGATTGGCTCCATCGAGCACAAATATATCGGCGAGGACTATAAACCTAATAACAGTCAGCGCCTAGAATATTACAGCCGATTGTTCCAGGCCTAGGTTTTTTCCCCACAAATATTCCAGGTTCCATATCATGGGTGAAATCGGGCCAAGTTCTACAACCATAGAAATCAATATACTGCACAGTTTATCAAATTGGTGTTGAATTATTGGTTTTCAGTTACGACAAGCACCGAAGATCGATACATTGTCGATTAGATGTACAGTTTTGGGTCTCCCGAACTCAGTGTAAGATCTGTGTAATTAACGTTGTTTGTCTCTGATCTTGTCATTTCAGGGACTTCAGGAAAAATAGCTTGACCGGCCTGTTGCCAGCGTTCATCGGAGAACTGACTTCGCTGAAGTACATGTAAGGCTTTCGACTCAACACCTTTTTTGCATTAATCGTCTTGATTGATTTCAGCGGATCTTACACTCTTTTCCTCTAATGTCGCAAGAACCGTGGGCACCAATGCATTATCCGGACCTGTCCCAAAGGAGCTTTGGAATCTTACAGATCTCGTATCACTGTAAGATCCAATCTTGTCCTCCAATGAGTAATGTTAATTATTTGATAGTATCTTCTAATCATGTTTAATTTTGGATCATTTCTTGTATTAGTTGAACGAGTTCGGGTGTAAAATCGCTCGCACAAAAAGTGCATGACATTGTGTACTGTGGGGCTTGAAGTTTGCATAGACAGCATAGCAACACTATGTCTAAGTAGAGCAATAGAGTATATTCTTTCATGTGTCTTCCTGTTCATGCAAATTGAAACAGTTGGAATAGAAAACCTAACAAAACAGAGCATCTTTCTCATCAAATATCAAGAAACATTTGAACTTGTAAAAATGATTTAGTGGCACTTCCTTTTTAATATTGCTCTAGAGTTGACCTGGTTTACCGTTTATCTCATGCTTTCAGTGCATTGGGCTCAAACCATTTTAACGGCTCACTTCCAGATGAGCTGGGAAAATTGACAAAGCTTCAGCAGCTGTAAGTAATCTATTTACTCACTTTTACATTGCCATTTGCACATGCCCGCATGATCATCAGTGTTCTCTGCATTGTCCAGATCGATAATAGTCTTCTTGAATGGAAAATGATGTATGTCTTTGGAATGTAGGTACATTGATAGTAATGACTTCACCGGTCCTCTACCAGCGGCGCTGTCCCAGCTTACGAACTTGTCAACCTTGTAATTTTCCAAACCAAGATATCAGTGTAATTTATACTAAGGTTTCAACTTTCAACCAATAATCCAGGACACTCTTGTCATCGTGCATCCAGGTGGGCATCAGACAATAGTTTCACCGGGCAGATACCTGATTTTCTTGGGAGTTTGACCAACATGACCCAACTGTAAGATATATGTTCCACCAATCACTAATATTAAATGTTTTCAAACTTTTTCTTAGCATAAATGGTAGCCAAGGACATTAATAAATGGAAATGGCTTGCATTACTTCTTTACTAACAAAATACGTATGAGCTTGTAGGAGGCTCCAAGGGAACTCTTTTCAAGGACCGATTCCCAGAAGTCTTTCTAATCTTATCAAGTTGACAAGCCTGTAAGTTTTAGCAGTTTCAGTTTCACTAGCTGTGTTCTCATTGCAAAGATAAGCTTGTGGCACTGACAGACGCATTGAGTGTCTGAATATAACAGGAGAATAGGCGATATTGTAAATGGAAGCTCTTCAATGGCGTTTGTCGGAAACATGACATCTTTGGGTGAACTGTATGGCACGTTCTTTTTTGCTTTCCTTTCCATGTTAGTTTAAGATCCTGATGAGTAATCTATTTGACCTGCAGAGTATTGAGGAACAGCAAGATATCTGACACACTTGCATCAGTAGACTTCTCCAAATTTGTAAATCTGACTTTACTGTAAGCATTCTCCTTATCAGAAAAATCAGAGTCAAATGGAAGCCTTTCTACTATGGTATAATTTCAGTTAGAAGTGCGGTACTTTGTTGTCTGATACTCCTTGTCCCATTGGTGCAGGGATTTGAGTTTTAACAATATCACAGGCCAAATGCCTCAGTCAATCTTTGATCTTCCTATGCTTAGTTATCTGTAAGCGCATTACTTGTTAGCGTTTTCTCATAATGTTTCTTTTGAATCATGTTTCTCTAATGTTTGCAAATATCCCTCTTCATTAGATTTCTTGGCAATAATAGCCTTTCGGGAAGTCTACCAGCCACAAAATCTCCGCTACTTGCCAATTTGTATGACCATATGCTCCTTGATTTTCACTTCGTATTGGCCTCTACAAGAAAATATGTCTCGATCTACTTACTAATTTGGTGTGTTCATTTTCAGAGATTTTTCATACAACCACCTCTCAGGAAGCTTTCCTTCTTGGGTTTCCCAGAAAAACCTACAATTGTATGCTTCATGATTATTACTGATTAAAGATACACAGCCACTCTGATTGAATTAAGCAACAAAATCTGATTTTCCACCCATCTTTTGTGTGTTGTGCTTAGGAATTTGGTGGCAAACGACTTTGTGATCGATAGCTCCAATAACAGGTACTTGCTGCATTTCATTTAATCCTGCCAAAATCATTTAGGAAAAAATATTCATCTCAGTGTGTTTTTTGAAGAATAATATATCCATATGAGCTTGTAAGTGGAATTAAAAAATATTCACCTTTTCCCCATTTGCAGTGTTTTGCCATTTGGGTTGAATTGTCTTCAGCGAAATACCCCCTGTTCTCTTGGCTCTCCGCAGTGTAAGCTTTCGACTCTTTGCATCTTTTAGTACACTACAGTAATTTTAGACCCTTAATTGCAGATTCCCAAGTAAAGATTACTGTTTTGTAACTTGTGTGCAGCTTCCTCCTTAGCGGTGGACTGTGGTGGTAGTAGAACCATATCAGGCTCAGACAATGCCATGTATCAGGCTGATAATGCCAATCTTGGTGCTGCGTCACATTATGTTGGGGGTGCACCTATCTGGGGTGTTAGCAGCAGTGGAAGATTCATGGATCCACCCAATGGAAGTTACATAATCTACAGCTCACGCCAATTTCAGAACACACTAGATTCTGGACTGTTCCAAACAGCAAGGATGTCACCATCGTCTTTGAGATACTATGGCATTGGACTCGAGAATGGAAACTATACAGTGACACTTCAGTTTGCAGAGTTTGACTCCCCTGATCCACAGGCTTGGAAAAGCAGAGCGAGAAGAGTTTTTGACATCTATCTCCAGGTAGCTTAGAAGCTTAAATTTCTATGTTGTCTGATATTTTTAGCTCATCTACTGTGAAACCAATACATTCTTTTGATTGGTGTCTGTATAGGGAGAGCGAAGGGAGCAGAACTTCGACATAAGAAAGGCTGCAGGAGGGAAATCTTTCGTTGTTGTAAAGAAGCAGTATGTTGTTCCTGTGGTAAAAAACTTCCTTGAGATTCATCTCTTTTGGGCTGGCAAGGGTACTTGCTGCATTCCTACTCAAGGCTACTATGGGCCTGCAATATCGGCTTTGAGCGCAACCCCAAGTATGAACCTGAACTGGAACTTCTTTGTTCTACACTACCATCTTGAAGTCAAATTTGAACTAAAACCGCGTCACTTATTTTGGGATGGAGGGAGTACTTGTATAACACAGTGGCCAGGGAAACATCTCACTGTAGTATCGACTGTGCCAGTGTTTTTCACTTTTACCACTGGTGTATTTAATATCTAAAACTGAACATGAAACTTTGATGTGAAAGATACTTACAATTTGAAATTAGTAATCAATCTTTTTTGTGACCGTTTTCATTAAAAAGATTAAGTGGTGCTCTGTAGTATAGTTCCTGCCAGTGTATGCTCACTGGTTGATTCATGTCTAAACAAGTTGAATGCCTTCTATATCAACTGAAAATTAGCATAAATGTTGGAAGACCCATGATGAGCGTAGAAATTCTACCTGATTCACATTTGTATTTGATTTAATCATAACTGTATTAAATTGCTCCTCTTGCAATGCAACTAAGCATCATTCAATGTTTTGCATACTCAAACTAAGTTAACTTTTTTCAGATTTCATCCCTACTGTGCATTACTCTGTGGACAAGAAGAGCAGCAGTAAAACTGGTGTGATTGTTGGAGTTGTAATTGGTGTTGCTGTTTGTTTGTTGGCTGCTCTTGCTGGAGTCTTTGTATGGAGGCAGAAAAGGAAAAAAATGTTATTGGAGTTAGAAGGTACTCCTTGATATTCCAGGGTCATATTGTTTACTTTGCTGTAGACAGAATTATGCTAAGGATCGTTTTTGCCTGTTGTGCAGAGCTGTACACTATAGTTGGAAGACCAAATGTATTCAGTTATAGTGAGCTAAGATCAGCCACCGAAAATTTTGATTCCAGTAACCTACTTGGTGCAGGAGGATATGGATCAGTTTACAAGGTTGGTTTGTTTTACTATATATCTGTACTAATTCAGGTGGGGATCCTCTCCCCCCCGGTGATTACTCAAAAAAAAACTATATATCTGTATTTGGTAAATGCTTAGAAACTGCTTGGTCATAATCTGAACTTGAACTTAGTATCCATCATAGTCAGATGATATGCGTAAATTAATCATTTTCAAGTGTATTCATTTGCTAGAACCTGGTTAAAGCCTGAGCTTAATTGATTAGTGCAACTTCCTTGCAGGGTAAGTTAAGTGATGGAAGAGTGGTGGCAGTGAAGCAGCTCTCTGAATCATCTAATCAGGGGAAAGTTCAATTTGCTACGGAAATAGAGACTATATCAAGGGTGCAACACCGTAATCTCGTGAAGTTGTATGGCTGCTGCCTCGAGAGCAAGACACCACTGTTGGTTTATGAGTGCCTGGAGAATGGAAGCCTTGATCACGCACTGTTTGGTATGATTTCATTCAAGATCGACTATGACTCTGCTGTGTTGAAACTTAATTTTGTAAAAATTAAAGCCCCTCAATGTTTATCTTCAGGAAAGGGAGGCTTGAACCTAGATTGGCCAAGACGATTCGAGATATGCTTAGGCATAGCAAGAGGTATAGCTTATCTTCACGAGGAGTCGAGCGTCCGCATTGTGCACAGGGACATTAAGGCCAGCAATGTCTTGCTAGATGCCGATCTCAACCCAAAGATCTCGGATTTCGGGCTTGCCAAGCTTTATGATGACAAGAAGACTCATGTGAGCACAAAAGTTGCAGGCACATTGTAAGTGCATCTCCATCGACGCAGCCCTCATGAGTTTGTCAAATTTGTTTGTAAATTTTCTGACGGTGATTGGCTGGCTTTCCTTTTCCAAAGTGGCTACCTTGCACCTGAGTACGCCATGAGAGGTCACATGACTGAGAAGATTGATGTTTTTGCATTCGGCGTGGTAGCGCTGGAGATTGTTGCTGGTGAATCAAACCATCACACTACGCTTGAAGAGGAGACAACTTATATATTTGAAAAGGTAAAGATCAATAAAAGCCACAGTACATTCGAAAGTTAAATTTTGAAATGTTCTCGAAAGTAAAGCGGCAGCTGTGCTTTGGTCGGTGTATTGTCGGCAAGATCTACAGTTGAAATTTGTACTACGATCACTGAAACTGTCTGATGTTTTCAGGTGTGGGATCTTTACGAGAATGGCAACCCCCTGGACTTTGTGGACCCCAAGCTCTTGAAGTTCAACAGCGAGGAGGTGCTCCGGGTGATCCGCGTCGCGCTCATCTGCACCCAGGGATCGCCCCACCGACGGCCGTCCATGTCAAGGGTGGTGTCAATGCTCACAGGAGACGCCGACATGGCCGGGGAGGAGGTGATCAAGCCGAGCTACATCACGGAGTGGCAGGTCAAGGCCGGGAGCAGCAGCAGCTACACGGGCACGAGCAGCCAGGCCGGCCTGTCGTCATCGTCGACCACGCAGCAGTCTTCCGGCGGCGGCCATGCTGCGGGCGGGGATGCCACGCCGGCGACCGGAAACCCGTCGCCGATCTTCACCTCCATCATCGACGAGGGCAGGTGAGGTGCGTGTGCGCGCCAAGGTGTTAGTAGTTGTCATCGCCAGGTGGTAGTATGGGCGAAGGAGAGTATTTTTATTTTCTCCTGCCGCGAATGCTAAATTATTTTCCTGGTGTATGAATGCAATAGCTTCCCAGATATATGTAAGCGGAAGATCTCCTTGCACATGCTCTACATGTACAGCACAGGACAATGGGCCCTATTGTCATTGACTTTGCAGTGATACTATGCACCGGGTGTCTTAATTACTTGATCTTCCTATGGTTCTGTAGGTGCACATCACATCTATTTATACATCAGAGCTGAAACACTTTGTCCAGCAACTCAAGCTTGTTGTCTGATACCTTTTTCTCCAGATTTTGTAGGCTCCGAGAGTAAGCAGGGAAGAGGAAGAAAGAGAGAGCACAAGAGCACTAGGAATGGGAACATGGAGGAAAGTTTAACTCCTCTGTTTTCACCTCTAGTGTTGGAGGTGCAAATATTCAGTTTTGTGCTTTCCTGATGTCTCCCATTCCTATGGTTCTTGAGCACTCCTCCCTCTTCCCTTTGGCTTGCACAATAGATAAATGCACAAATCGTAGATATGTATGCACATACTTAAATAACCTGAGATCTAGCTAGAAGGCTAGTCGAGAAGAGGAAGAAAAGAGAGCCTGAGAGCAGTGGGAGTGGGAACATGGAGGAAACCCTAACTTGCTTTGTTTTCACCTCTAGTGTAGGAGGTGAGAATTCAGCTTGGTGTTTCCCGATGCCTCCTATTCCTATTGTTCTCAAGCACTCCTTCCTTTTCTTTTGGCTTGCTTGGTTGCTTTAGCGTAGAAAGAAAATATGTGCACACATATCCGATGTGAGATCTCAAAAGCGAGCTAGGAAGAGGAAGAAAGAGAGGGCCCGAGAGCGGTGGGAATGAGAACATAGAGGAAAACCTAACTTATTGGTTCTTCATCTCTTGTGTTGTGATGGGAATTTGGTTTGGTATTTCCCGATGCCTCTCATTCCTATCGTTCTTATGCACTCCTTCCTCTTCCTTTTTGTTTGCTAAATTGCTATAGCAGAAAAAACATATATGTGCAAATATATTCATGTTATATGAGATGTCCAATGTGAGACAGGAAGTGAAAGAAAAAACGACCTAAGAGCAGTAAGCACGGGAACATGATGGAACGCTAAAGACCTTAGATCCTTGTTTAACAGAGGCTTTGTTTTGAGTTTTCATGTTGCCACACATGCCTATTTTTTTAAACCTTGGCACCCATGCCTATTTTTTTAAACCTTGGCACCCATGCCTATTGTTCTTTGGTTCTCCTTCCTCTCCATTTTGGACCACACAACATAAAAAGGATTCCTAGTTTTAAAATGATTTCGTTCAAGTTCATACACCATGCATAGTTAGATTGCTATTTTTTGTCTTTGTTTCTCTGGCATGCCTTAATCCATTCACAAGATAAGATGCCGGCTTAACAGGCAAATTGCTTTATAGTACATGATAATTTGGTAGTATTGTTTCATTTGTAAGATTCTACTTGCACCATGAAACACACCAAGACATTTAATTTACCTGTCAGATATTGCATACATGAAGTACACATCGCTATATCTGGAAAAGGGCCAGTTAGTTGTAGAAACATAAATAAACACACTTTCAGGCTTGTTAAGATGAGACACACAATGATGCAGATTCTTCACTAGTTCCCTTATACTGAACTCATGATGTAGAGAAAATCGTATCAATGACACGCCAATGCCAACCACTGTAGATAGGAGTCATAGCAGAAATTAGATTGGCAAAGATGAGAGTCAGCTCATAAAACATGTAACAACACATGCATTGCAGCTTGTTTTTAGCATCCACCCTGTAAAATGATCTAAATCAGCAAATTGTTCCTAAAGACTTCACACATGCACATAGCAAACTAATGGATATATACGCAGGCTAGCAAGGAACAACCGATTCAAAAACTCTAAAATCCAATGGAATTTGTACACGATCATAAAATGATGTCTTTTATAGATTGTTTATACGTGCGAGATAAGGCCCCACTCTTGAACCTCGGTGGCTGTTTGTGTTGCAACGGTAATTTGATCCTTCAAGTCATGGTACAAGGTTGTAACTGGGAAGTCCTTCAATGGGTGGAAGAAGTAAAGAGATATCTAAGGATCTCGTTCTTTGTATCTGAACGTTGTCCCTGAAATACTAGGTGGTTCATCATGTTGCTTAGGCGATCCATGTTGAACCGATGTCTACAATGAGTTTAGACTGAATATATGATCATTATACCTTCATGTATTTTCCTCATAGGGGTTGTGGCTAATGATTTCCTTGGAGATACATTTTCCTATTTTCCCTCCTTCCATGTACATTGTTGTGTACAACCTTTAGAATTTGGATACTAAATTACTTATAGAACAATAGCCCTAGCCATATACACATTTTCTCTCTTGATAAAATGGCATATATACATTTGGTTTTACTACTATGATATCTCTAGAATCATGGACTAATCATATTTTTCCATTTGTAATGGTGTACATCGGCTCTGAAATACCTTGTGTAAAAATTTGTTGTCACTTCAGTGCCCCCCCATTGTTCTATATTGTTTTCAAGTGTACTTGTTTAATTTTTTCAGGTTCATATTATTTTATCTCATGACTTCTTATTGCTACACTTCTTCATACTGTATAAATGCACATGCCGATGAGGATATTATGTACTAGTTTTAGATATGGGTAACAGGGTAAGCAAAAAAGATTTGGATTCACTTGCTCTAATTTATGAGTAGAGGACAATAGGACAGGGCTCCATGATTATGAGCCCCACCATCATTGACAATACAATTATGCCCCATGCACTCCTCTATGGTTCTCCATATGGTGCACCACCTGTTATTTATGCCTCAAAGCTGAAACACTTTGTCTAGCAATTCAAGCTTGTTGTTTGAGAGGTTTTGATTCGTTAGATTCGTAGGCTCCGAGAGTAAGCATGAAGAGAAGGAAAGCCCTCCTTGTTTATTTGCACCTCTAGTGTTGGAGGTGCAAATATTTGGCATGGATCCTTTCTTGATGCCTCCCATTCCTATTGTCCTTGTGCACTCCTTCCTCTTCCTTTTGTCCTATACAATAGCTTTGATGGAGAAACAGTAGACATGTCGTGGTATTTCCGCGGCAGATGTCCTCATAGGACTTAGTCGCGAGGCCATAACGTCGAGTGGTAGATCAAAGGGGTTAAGTGGACACGAAGGACACGAGGGTTTATACAGGTTCGGTCCCTCTTGGAGAGGTAAAAGCCTACGTCCTGTTTTGGGTGTATCGATTATGATCTCGAGGCTCAGGTGCGCTAGGCCAACCCTAAAGCTCGAGAGATTGTCAGTCAACCCCTCCAACCTGGGGCTCCCCTTTATATATAGGTAGAGGCCCGGGTCGTACATGAGAGTCCAAGCTGAGAACGAGTCTACAACTTGTTCCCTAAGTAAAGAAAACACATACATGGCGGTTTACAAACAGGCCTAGGCCAGCACACAATGAGCCAGCCCAGCGGAGGGCGGCTCATCCTCCTCCTGATGATCTTCAGTAGAATACGGCCCACCTGGCCCAACTCCTTGTAAGTCGTCGTTGGTGACCTGGCCCTGGACGGGCGGGTTATATCCTGGGGTCATATCCCCAACATTAGCCCTCAAGCTGATTTGAACTTGTTCATTTCAAGCTTCTGGATCGTTTTACTCTAAGCGAATCTCTCGCATTGTGCCGGTTTAAAAGCCAACTCGCGCAGTCTTCTTTGACTTGCCGCTTGAAAATTCTATGACGTCATTCAACAAATCGTAATGAATCTCTCATGACGTCATCCATACCTTGAGTGGATCTGACAGGCGCGATAATCGAGGCATCTGCTGGCACTGTAGATCCTAATTTTTCGCGCCTGCCTTTTGCAATTCCACCTCCTTTTAAATACCCCCTCAGGGTTTCATTTTTTGTTTGCCGCTTCTGCTTCTTCTGCTTCCTCTCGCCGTCGCGTCTGAAGCTCTGCCGCCTCCCGCCAAGCTCGCCGGCGTCCGAGGTCCAAGCATCTCAGGGGGTGTCATCGCAAGCCGCTCTCAATCGCACGAGGATCTCTCCCCCGTAGTTCAGGTACTTATCACCATTGAATTGGATTATTTCAAAACCCCCAAACCTATTTCATCATGTTCTTGACTTCGACGGCGCCGCCATGAATGTCGCGGTCGCCTTTGGTCGGCCATGTCACTGCTTTTATCTAGGGGAAAGTCTTTCTCCTTTGTTCGCAGTCGAAAATAGATCTGATATAGTTCGTTAGGGTTGGAGATGCAAACCATACTAGCCCATTGTTCCTGCATATGAACTCATTAAGAACTGCTTTTATTTCCCTTTAAACTGAATATTCAGATCTGTGATTTTCTCCACTTCATTTGAAATTTGTTGTTGCAACACTTAGTGAATATTGGCACCCCCCCCGCCATAGAACGAGCTACCCCTCTGACTAGGGCGACTCAACATTGCAAAGTTTCCCAACAACTGGCGTTTACTTAGTATTCTTATCCGTAAATCTGCTCTTCCAGGGTTCCCTTTTATTTGTGACGTAATTGCTGATCATTGATCTTGTCCCAATGGCCACGATGATAGGGCGGCTCACAACTTGTTTTCTTAAACCACCTGCCATATGATGTTTAGTTGTAAATCACCTCTGACACTGTTTATGCTTTAAATCATACTTAGGCTAAAACATGTCGAGATCCAAATCCAAGGAACCGAATGTCTGCAACTGGGTCGCTTCCCAGGTCTCGAATGTCATTATGCAGGATTACATAAGCCAGTGACTCTTGTCTGCAAAGGAGGCTGCTACCTGCCGGGTTCCAATGGGCGAGTGTCCCCCAACTCCCAAAGACGGGGAGGTCATTATCTTTACTGACCATATGTTAAGGGGCTTTTCCCCACCTGGCTCGAAATTCTTTAGAGACGTCCTCCACTTTTACGGTCTACACCCACAGGATCTTGGCCCTAACTCCATCGTGAATTTGTGCCAATTTCAAGTCATATGTGAGGTATATGTGCAAGTAGAGCCGTCAGTGACTCTCCAGAGAGTTTTTCTATGTCAACAAACAGTGTGAAACCGCAAAGGGCCTTAGCCTAGAGCTCGGAGGAGTCTCATTCCAGAGGCGAAGGGATACTAATTTCCCTGCTGCTCAGCTGCAGAGTCACCCAAAGGGTTGGAATAAGACTTGGTTTTATTGTAAAAACACTACGCCAGAGGATGAAAATCCTTTACCGGGTTACCGTCTAGCCCGGCTTTCTCTTTCGGCGGCTTACCCTGGTTGGCCGTCACCTGAGGAACGAGCACAAGTAAGCGGCCTTCGCTCAAAGGTGGGCGCGTTGGTGGCCAACGGATTGACATGGATTGACCTAGCACGTTGTTGGATCTCTTGGTGGATAATGCCATTAAGCCGCCGCTCCAACTTGATGCATGCTTACAATGTTCAAACGACTGATCCTCAGTGGAGCAGCTCGACCAACTTTACCGAAGCGGAGGCTGATGAAGCAGTGAGGTCCTTGCTCAAGGTCCCTTCCACAGACAGCGGCAATTTCGGGCTGGCGCCATTTTGTACATCTACCCCGCCACCCCCTGTAAGTGTTTGGAAATAAAGTTAACCATAGCTTATGCGTCCTTCAATCATGTGATCATTTGATGTTTTTCTTGGCAGGAAAACGACCCTTTCTGGAAAAAACGACCAATGGTGAAGAAAACGACCACTAAGCGTCGTAAGGCTGTGTCGGGTGAAGACCCCAAACCCAAAAAGAAAGCCAAGACCGTCTCTGATCTAGAGGCCTCTGAAGAGTCGCCTGAAGATGACCCGACCCTTAATGAGTCACCTCAAGATGATGATTCAGAGGTAAAACTTCTTTTCTTTGACCAACTCATGATCCTCTGACTGCTTATAATATTCCTATTATCAACGCGTTTCCTAGGACGACGCCGGTGAGAGCCGAGCCGAAGATGTTGAGGTAATATCTATCTCATCTGAATCAGATGTTCATGTTCCTATAAAGCTGAGAAAGGCAGTGAGAAAGGTGCCTTTTTCCCATCCACTTGCTTATTTGGGCCCTGATTTCTTAATGAAGAAAATGCAGTATGCTAGCTCATCTCGGCAAGGAGCATGTGGCGACTCTGGTGCTTCAATGGGCGGCTCAGATTCTGCACCAAATCCTGGCAAACGTGCCAATGAGGTGCCTCACAGTCCAACCCCTTCTTACCCCCGAGCCGGCTTATTTAAACAGCCTCTTAACTCATCTGATTCGGGCTATCAGGAGTCGCCATTGACGTCAGAGGACTCATCAGGGTCCCTGTTGGCTCCAATGATTATCAAGCCAGGGTAAGTTTGCATGTGATCAAGACGTATTTCTTTGACCAGGCTTTGAATGTTGGTTAACACTGTTGTACACCTTATGTAACTGTAGGGCCAAGGCAAAGAAAAAGAAATTTGGCGAGGCTGGCTCGACATCAGAGCCGCTCGTGACTCATGAAGAAACTGCCAAGGACCAAACTGAGGAGACTCATGAGGTTGTGGAGCAGGATAACCCGCCGCCAGGTGATGACGCGGACATGCAGGCAAAAGATATCGATAATCAACCGGAAGTTAACACGTCATCTCCTGCTTGTGAGCTGAAGTCGAAAACGGCGGCTAATGAAGCAACCACGTCTCCTCTCCAGGATGATCTTATCATTACAAGGACTGAGTTCAAAGCTCCTGAGCCATCACAAGCTTTGGCAAAAGTGTAACTCAAGGGCGAGTCTCAAGTTTCGGCCAAAGGGAAGGAAAAACTTGAGCTACCAAACTTGGAAGAGCTGAACGCCGCTGAGCTCCATGAGACTTATTTGACTCGGCTGTCTGAGAGCCGGAATATGGAAGCTAGCATGGTCAACATGCTGATAAGAAAATATGAGGTATATCTTGCATCTTGAGAATTTACCACTTAGATGTTCATATCTTTAATAGCCGCCCAATCCTGAATACGAAACATTACAATTCGTATGCAGGGTTGTAAAAACGTAGTTGGTAGAAATGTGTAGCCCCCAATGGCCGCTTGATTCTCTGAATCAGCTGGGTCTTGCTTAAATATATTCTACTGGTATGGTCCTGAAAAGAGGTAAGTTTGATATTTCGACAAGGGCAGAGTTATCATGCCAATGTAGGCTGGCTCTTATTGTTGATACACAAAAAACTCGATTGTGCATTAGCCCCCAAGTGCCATGTAGAGTACTGGTAGTCTGCTTGGGACTTTCAAAGTGGTTTAATCCATGTAATCTCTATGTGAACAGGAGCTGCTGACTGAAGCGCAAGGCAAACTGACCAGCTGCCAGGAAAACCTCAAGGCGGAGCAAAAGCTAAGGGTAGATGCCGAAGCAACCGCTGTTGATTGAGAAAAAGCAGTAGTTGTGGCGGATGAAAAACTTAAGGCCCAGCTTGCAGAACACAAGAAAGAGAAAATAACTCTGAAAAAGCATGCCCAAGACGTAGAAGGGCGACTAAAATCCGTGGTGGATGAGCTTGCTGGATTGAAGAGGCATATCTTCGAAATGACTCAGCTGTATTTGGTAAGTCGCCCTATCCTTGTAATGTTCATAATGATATGATGAAGAAGAAAACTCACTGGACCATCCTTCCTTTGGTAGGTAAGAGAAGTTTGGGCCTGAAAAAGGAGCCTCTTGTGCAATTGAAGGCGGCTTATACCCTCCTTGAGCAGTTATATACTGGAAGTTTGCGTACCATCCGCTATATAGTGGGTGCAGCAGATATACCAAAGACCATCAAGGAGACGCTCAACATGCTATCAACATTGCCGAGTCAAGTGGGAGAACTGAAAAGATCATCAGCGCGTTTAGCCGCCATGTATGCGCTGACCCGGGCCAAAGCCCATAATGAAGACATGGACGTGTCTGAATTAGCTGACGGCTTCCCAAAATTAAACTATGACGGTAAAGCATTCACCAGGGATGATTATACCCGCCTGCAAAAAGAGACCCGTTCTATGGCTACCAAACTCGCACAAGAAGTGAATTTGGATAGGTACCAGGCGGGTTTTGATGAGGCGGGTAAACGCATAGAGCAACCCAACTTCAAGACTGTCAGCCTGATCCCTGCCGGACGTAAGGACTGTTTTGCCTCTAACGTTGACCCCTCCGAACTTATTGAAGAGGGTGATTTCTTTGAAGCTTTGTCAACCATTGATTGGGATCCTTATGATGTTCAGATCGTCGAAGCAATAAAGATGGCGCAGGGTGAAGAACAGGCGGCTCAAAAGTAGCCCAACTGTGGCGGGTAGAACTATCAATGGCACAGGTTCAAAAAGACTTCTTGATTATTTTTGAGAGCCCTTCTGTGGCCATGTAATAGGATAGTAAAACTTCTGGCTATGGCATCGTGCACCTGTTTGATAACTGTTGATCATGATGAGGTGTAAAACCTCTAAGTATTTGTGTGCAAGGTCTTGACCTGATCGTAATCCTTTTAAAAAATCTTGAGAAAACGATGTATGATCTTGGTGTGTTAAGATCCCATAAAGGTCATAGAGGCGAGTTATGGCGGCTGAACATGTAAGACGAAACCAGTGTAATATAAAACTAGCGGCTCAAGGGCCAGTCATAATCATGAAAAATAGCCCGAAACAAAAAAAACACAACATAGAAATGTTAAGTCGGCGTTCGAGGCTCGACAGACTTTGCTTTCGAGGCTTAAGTCTCACTTCAAAGAAGTGTTTGGCGTGATAGCCCTTGGAGTATCCTCGCTGTTGTAAACCGGCTCTCGCATGACACAAACGTCGTTTGAACCTTGCAAAGTTATAATAAGCAACTTGGCAAGAGTACAGCGGGTCATACGATCGGAGAGGCAACAAGTAAACAAGCGGGTTTAACCAAGATTAATGGCGTTTTGGTGCCAGTCAAAAGGGTGAGATAGCTTAACTCGTGGAGTTTGGAAGCCCCCAAGTGACCCATGATCAGAAAAAGGTAAAGACTCATGCACAACGATTGAGATGAAACGACAGAGACCCCGAGTTTCAGGGGTGCCGACTTTATTTATTGATCATAAGATAGTATACATACACATATGTATGTACAAAGGTAACCTGAGCCGGAGCTCTAGGTGTAGTAAGGCCTTAGATGAGCTATGTTCCAAGGCCTGTTGCTCTCCTCCTCAGATGTGCGAGACTCCTTACCAGGACGAAGATCAATCAAGTAGTAAGATCCATTATGAAGGTTCTTACTGACGATGAAGGGCCCTTCCCAAGGGGGTGACAACTTATGCATGTTAGACTGATCTTGAATCAGCCGGAGCACTAAGTCGCCCTCCTAGAAAGTGTGGCTGCGAACTCTACGGCTATGATAGCAGTGTAGGTCTTGTTGGTATATGGCAGAATGGGCTGCAGCTAAATCACGCTCCTCCTCGAGTGCATCCAGAGAATCTTGACGAGCTTGTTTGTTGTCATCTTCAATGTATGCTGTGACCCGGGGCGAGTCATGACGTATGTCACTGGGTAAGACGGCTTTGGCGCCATAAACCATGAAGAACGGCGTGAAACCAGTTGATCTGTTGGGGGTAGTCCGTATGCTCCATAATACAGAAGGAAGCTCTTCCACCCAACAACTCGGCGTGCGCTAGAGAGG
Organism: Triticum aestivum; assembly: GCF_018294505.1. Classification (NCBI taxonomy): domain Eukaryota; kingdom Viridiplantae; phylum Streptophyta; class Magnoliopsida; order Poales; family Poaceae; genus Triticum; species Triticum aestivum. The sequence continues at coordinate 531,685,724 of NC_057799.1, forward strand.
AAACAGGAGTCGAGGTTTGATGCCTCGTAGTATCTCTTGGTTAGCGCATTCAGCTTGACCATTGAACTGAGGGTGCGCAACAGACGCCACATCGAGCCGGATGTGCTCTCTTTGACAGAACTGTGCCATATCTCCCTTAGAAAGGTTTATTCCGTTATCGGTAATGATGCGGTGTGGAAAGCCAAATCTGAAAATCAACTTCTTCAAGAACTTGACTACTGTAGCTGCATCACAATTGCTGATAGGCTCTGCTTCGACCCACTTGGTAAACTTATCGACAGCAACCAACAGGTGGGTTTCCTTATCTTGGGATGGTTTAAACGGACCAACCATGTCGAGCCCCCAGACCGCAAAGGGCCAAGTTATTGGGATCATCCTGAGTTCCTGAGCCGGCACGTGAGCCTGACGTGCGAACTTCTGACATCCATCACACCTTTTGACTATGTCCTCGGTGTCAGCATGAGCCGTGAGCCAGAAAAAACCGTGACGAAAAGCCTTTGCCACCAAGGACTTTGAGCCGGAATGGTGGCCACAGTCGCCAGAGTGAATCTCATTGAGTATTTCACGGCCTTCCTCAGGGGAAACACAACCTTGGAAAGCTCATGTGATGCTTCTCCTGTGTAACTCACCGTTGATGATTGACATAGACTTGGAACATCGGACAATCAAGCGAGCCGTAAGCTCATCATCAGGGAGCACACCATGGGTCAAGTAATCTAGGTAAGGGATCGCCCAATCTGGGATAGCATGCAGAGCCGCCACAAGTTCAGCCTCCGGGTCAGGAACGGCAAGATCCTCTTCCGATGGTAGTTGACTGATGGGTTATGAAGGACGTCGAGGAAAACATTGGGAGGAACCGGCTTATGCTGCGAGCCGAGGCGAGATAGAGCATCAGCCGCCTCATTCTGTCGTTGATCTATATGATCCACCTAGTAACCTTTGAAGTGACCAACAACATTGATGACCGCTTGTCGGTAAGCCGCAATGAGGGGATCTTTTGAGTCCCAAGTGCCAGAAACTTGTTGAGCCACCAGGTCTGAGTCGCCCAAGCATCTGACTCGACTGAGGTTCATCTCCTTAGCAATACGGAGGCCATGAAGAAGGGCCTCGTACTCAGCTGCATTGTTAGTACAGGGAAACATAAGTCTCAACACATAACCGAACTTGTCACCTCGAGGGGAAGATAAGGCGACTCCAGCCCCCGAGCCCTCAAGCCGCCTAGATCCGTCAAAGTGTATAGTCCAATACGTGTTGTCTGGTTTCTCCTCAGGTGCCTGAAGCTCAGTCCAATCGTTGATGAAATCCACCGGGGCTTTAGATTTGATAGTTGTACGAGGGACATACTTGATGTTATGTGGACCAAGTTCGATGGCCCAATTGGCGACCCGACCGGTTGCTTCCCTGTTGTGAATAATATCACCTAAGGGAGCCGAACAAACCAATGTGATGGGATGTTCCAAGAAGTAATGTCTCAGCTTCCGACTTGCCATAAAGACACCAAAAACAAGTTTCTTCCAGTGAGGGTAACGTTGCTTGGATAGTGTCCAGACCTTGCTGACATAATACACTAGCCTCTGAACTGGGTACTCTTTACTCACCTCTTTTCGTTCCACCACAACCGCAACACTGACCGCCTTATTGTTAGCAGCAATGTACATGAGCATAAGCTCTTTGGTGATCGGAGCAGCAAGGACGGGCGGCTCAGCTAGTTGCTTCTTGAGGGCCTCCAGGGCGTCGTTGGCAGCAGCACTCCACTTGAAGTTGTCTGTTTTCTTGAGCATCTGGTACAAAGGAATTTCTTTCTCGCCAAGGTGGCTTATAAACCAACTCAAAGCCGCAATTCGACCTGCCAAGCGTTGAACGTCATTGAGATTCTTGGGCTCAGTAAGTGAAGTGATTTCCTGAATCTTCTCCGGGTTAGCCTGAATGCCACGCTCGGATACCAGGAAACCAAGTAACTTGCCAGCAGGGACTCCAAAGACACACTTGTCCGGGTTAAGTTTCATCTGATATGTGCAAAGGTTTGCAAAGGTCTCCCTGAGGTCATCCAACAGAGTCGCCTTCTTGGCTGATTTGACCACAATGTCATCAACATAGGCATGAACGTTGCATCCGATCTGACTGTGGAAACAGTTTTGAACACAACACTGGTAAGTCGCCCCAGCGCTTTTGAGCCCAAACGGCATGGAGACATAACAGAAGGCTCCAAAGGGGGTGATGAAAGCCGTCTTCTCTTGGTCCTCGACGGCCATCTTAATCTGATGATAGCCGGAGTAAGCATCCAAGAAACAGGGGGTTTCGCAGCCTGTAGTGGCATCAGTGATTTGATCAATACGTGGGAGGGCGAAAGGTTCATTGGGGCAGGCTTTGTTGAGGTCTGTGTAGTCAATACACATTCGCCAAGTGCCATTTTTCTTGAGAACAAGCACTGTGTTAGCCAGCCACTCGGGATGAAAAACTTCAACGATGAACCCGGCAGCTAGGAGCCGGGCCACCTCTTCACCAATTGCTTTGCGTCTCTCCTTGTTAAAACGGTGGAGGTATTGCTTGACTGGTTTAAACTTGGGGTCCACATTAAGGTGGTGCTCGGCGATTTTTCTCGGTACACCCGGCATGTCAGAAGGTTTCCATGCAAAGATGTCTCGGTTCTCACGGATAAACTCGACGAGCGCGCTTTCCTATTTGGGGTCCAAGTCAGCCCCGATAGTGAACTTCTTGGATGAGTCGCCAGGAACGAACTCAACGTCCTTGGTATCTTTGGCGGATTTGAACTTGAGTGGCGGGTCAGCTTTAGTGGTGGGATTTTTGAGATGCGTCATATCAGCTGGGTCTACATTGTCAGTGTAAAACTTGAGTTCTTCTGCGGCGCAAGCCGCCTCTGCATACGTGGCGTCACCCTCTTCGCATTCTAGGGCAATGTTCCTATCACCATTGACCGTAATGGTGCCACGAGGGCCAGGCATTTTGAGCTTGAGGTAGATGTAGCAGGGCTGGGCCATGAATTTGGCATAGGCCGGCCGTCCGAAGAGGGCGTGGCATGGACTCTTAATCTTGACCACCTCGAAAGACAAAGACTCACATCTGTAATTGGTGTCTGACCCAAAGGCCACATCCAACTTGACCCAGCCAATCGGATAGGTTGACTTGCCAGGGACGATTCCGTGAAAACGGTAGTGGATAGGGAGAGGTCTTTCTCAGACAAGCCCATATGCCGAAGAGTGTCGTAATAGAGAATATTAATACTGCTCCCCCCGTCCATAAGCACCTTGGTGAGAGAGTAGCCCCCAACTTGAGGCGCCACCACTAAGGCCAGATGACCCGGGGCGGGTGATCCTCCCGACTCCAGGTTATTGGGTGCTCTGACCATCTCAGGTACTGCGGTACCGCTGGCTCAACCATGTTGATCAGGCGTTTCTTAAGCTTGCGGTCTCTCCTGTCTGTGTTGGTAACAAACACATGGTACTGGCCGATGTTCAGCTGTTTGGGGTTACTCTGGTAACCAGTCTAATTGCCCTGTTGCTGGTTACCCGGTTGGTGATTGTTTCCTCCATGTCCCTGGTAACTTCCGCCCGAGCCGCCGGACCCTTGGAAATTCTGTTGGTGGTATCCACCCATTGACCCGCCGCCGAATGATCTTGGGTCACCGCTACCACCTCCTTGGTGGTTCTGGAACCGCTGCGAGAAAGCCCTCATAATGCTGCAGTCTTCCCACGAGTGGGTGGCCGACTTATTAGGGAGGCTATGTTTTGGACATGGCCCCTTTAGGGCTTCATAAAAAATTTGGGTTTGAAATTCTTTCCAGCGCCAGCCCTTTTTTGATATTTGGGCCTTGCGTTGGTGTTTGCGACAAGGTCTGACCCGCCTTCCAGGTTCTTGCATTTTCCATCGTTGCCATGTCACTACCCTGCTGGTGGCCCTTACCGCCGTTGCCCTTCTTCCCTTTACCGTTTGGAGCTTTGTCAGCACCAGGGTCCTTAGTGGAATCAGACTCCGCGTACTTGGTGAGGGCATTCATGAGCTCCCCCATGTCTGTGACGCTCCTCTTGAGGCGCCCAAGCTTCTGGACAAGGGGGTCGAAGTGACAGTTCTACTCTAATATCAAGACTGCCTGAGCCGCCGTGATGTTGTCTGAAGAGAGGATGATCTCTGCCACCCGGCCCACCCAATGGTGGGCCGACTCATTGTCGCGCTGAATGCAGTGTTGGAGGTCGACGATGGTTTTGGGACGCTTGCAAGTGCCTTGGAAGTTCTTAATAAAACGCTCCTTCAACCAATACTGCAGGATGCTGCTAATGCGACACTACGATCAGAGACCCTTCGACGAAACTTTGTGTGATGCAATAATCGCAAACGGTGATGTAAAAAACCCGTCAAAAAAGATGCAAAATGTTCGCGATGATGGATGCATCAAACACGGTTCAGAATTTAGTTGCGTGTGCGATGAGGGGCATACGGTCAGTTCAATGAACGTTTGCGATGAGGCAGAAGAACAGAAATGGGCAGCCAGATGAAGGTGTGTGCGATATACAGCATACGGTTCACTTGGATGAACTATTTGCGATTGATGAATTCATCGTTGATGGGTTACCTAGTGCGGTCCGTGTGTGTTGTGATATCCTCTGCCTGCAGAACATTTATGCTCTGTGTACAGAAGAACAACATATATATACTTGGAACATGACATGATTGCAATACCAAATTAAACATCCAATTACATTATATAACAAATACCATAAATATTGCAAGGTTCAAATTCAAAGATTACAATGCCCAAATTCAAACACTGCAAACCTCGTCATTTCTGCAAAGGGATCAGCCGCTGACAAGTCATGTTTGGGTTTGACACAATGACTTCCAATAGCTTTGCCATATGCTCTTCTAATACGAAGTTTAGCTTTTTTGGAGCCTCTTCCATTCTGCAGTACCTGCCGGCTCTGATCAACATACCGTTCATCTTTCCTAATTAAATGTGTGTTCAACCTCAGTACCCTCAGCACCCTTGCTCTGGCAAGAAAGAACCTGGCGAGTGTAATCTCTGGTAAGGTCCCTCGGTAGGAGTTCAAAGTAATATTTGAGAGATGCAGATCCAGGCATTCGATGTGATTGTCGTTATAAACATTATCCACCTCCGGGCCTATTATTATCTGCAAAAGAAGAGAACGTGTTAGTGCCTACATGCAGTTTTGAACACTACTACACGCCTATTTGGTTTGCAGGATTTGTAAAATGAACCAACGTGCCATCTTCGATTTGACATGATTAACACGGGCATTTGATTACAATCTAGAAACATGTAGCCTTCTTCACAAGAGGTTGGATTGGATGAAAAATTCCCTAAGAAAACTAGTAAAGATGAATCCAAAGGAGAAATGCTTATGGATTGTAACCATATGAATCAAGCAACCAATATGTGGTGGGGGTGTATGTCCTGAAATGCTCCAAAATTCCTTCAGAAATCGTAGTACATTGTCATTGTAAACTTGGGAAAAGGTGCAAAAAATTGAACTCCCTTATGGTTAACATTTAACAGGAAAGGAACATCACCTCGATATACAGCTTCTTCAGGCACGGAAAGCATCTCAGACAACTGACAACTTGGTTCAGGTTGGGGCCAACAGATTCTAGTGCCAAGACCTTCACTGTGCCCAGAATCTGGGTGAAGCTTTACTGGATGATATACGAACATACATCTTAAAAACTAGAAATAATGTTGATATCAAGAAAGAGAGGTATAAGGCGATTGTTGTACCTGAAAGTAGTAGTATTTGACAGACAAGTAGCCCACCACTGTCAATTTCAGCGCATAAATGACATTGATTCTTGTTGATCAACTACAAGTAATCTCTCAAGTGAAGGTGTGTCCTCAATGACCATATTGTGGTCCACCTTTTGTGATCTCTCGTTGCAGCAACACACATAAATAGTCCGGAGAGTCCTGGAGGTGATGTGGAAGGTACTCGACCAATTCATCGCCTGAAGACGAAGGAACTCGAGTGCAGTACATCCGCGGAGTAGGCGCTCCATGTCATCCTTTGGAACGCAGACGGCAACGAGCTCAAGGTGCTTCAATCATGGTAGAAAAAGAGCGGGCACGTCATTAAGGGGCGGAAAATGGAAGTTCATGAACTTGGCGAGGCGCAGCGTGGGCGCGAAGCGGAGTGCAGTGTTGGCAGTGAGTGCATATGCACATCATTAAAACTGAGCTTCTCGAGCTGATCTATGGCGGGGGATCGGAACCACTCGTCAAGCTTGGCTCGGTCCTTGACATTGGAACGGAACTTGCCCGTGATAAGGCCTCTGATTGGGCCATGGTGACTGCCGAGGATCTGGGAGAACGCATCCAAGCTTTTGCAATAGCCATGGCAGAGCTCGTGGGCGTCGAGGAGGTCGACAGGGGTGAGGAGCCATAGGGGGCGCCACCGCCGGGAAATGGCGGCTATCCTCGCCCCATATTTGATTGGGAGGAGGGATATGATGACTCTCAACATATCATCGGGGAGGTTGCTGATGAAGTCTAGGCCTGCTGGAGTCACTTGCGGTTCTTTCTCGACCCGCCTCCGCTTGTTGGCAGCCTCGTTCTCCACTTTGTCGGTGGTGACGGAAACCTCTGTCTCCATATTCACGCCGTGCTCCGGTGCTTCAGCAGCCCCGGCGTCGCCACGCCCTCCGATGGGGCGCTTCGGCGGCATCCTCATACACTGACGGCTTTGAGGACTGAGAGCAGCGTCGAGGATGCGGGCGGAGAGAGAGGACTGTGTGTGTGGCGAGGATGGGGGGTGCCGACTTTGAGGACTGAGAGCGGCGCCGAAGATGCGGGCGGAGAGAGAGGATTGTGTGTGTGACGAGGATGGGGGGTGCCGGCTTTGAGGACTGAGAGCGGCGTCGAGGATGCGGGCGGAGAGAGAGGATTGTGTGTGTGGCGAGGATGGGGGGTGCGGCCGCTCGGGCGCGCCATTAATACAGACCAGTGGGAGCGAGGCAGGCGGCGGTCAAAGGCTGTCTCGCTTCCTGGTGAGCCTGCGCGGCGGACTTCTGGCATTCCGGTGAGCCTGTGCAGCGGACTACTGGCACGCCTACCGGTGAGCCTGCGCGGCGGACTGCTGGCACACCTACCGGTGAGCCTGCGTGGCGGACTTCACGGAGCGAGGCGGACGCGCCATTAATATGGAGAAGTGGGAGCGAGGTGGGCGGTGGTCAAAGGGCTGGCTCGCCTCCCGGTGAGCCTGCGCGGCGGACTGCTGGCACGCCTACCGTCATTTCACACAGCTACTAGCACGCCCCGTATGGTGAGTGCGTAGCGAACACGTGCATGAACTAGATAGTGCTAGTGATTTTAGTTGCAAAAATTAGATAGTGCTAGTGATTTTTAGCTGCATATTTTGACAAATCGCTGTGTCTCTTAGCTTAGCGCCGAAGTCTGGCTTTAATTTGCATACCGTATTCAATTTGAACCGTTTGCGTTGAAGAGATGCATAAATCCTGCGTTGAACAGCTCACACGCTTCCCTATGAGCCTGCACACCAGACTGCGCTCGCACGCCTCCCGTTCAGTCAAGCAGCTGTCCGCATGACACCTCCTATAGCCATTAAAACAAAGACACGTGGCGTCACATGAATGGTTAACGCACATGATTTGAATTATACAAACGTTTGAGATATTAAAGTGGCAGCTATTTTTTTTAAATGCCTTTGTTGCCTGTTATTCGAGTGCGCCTTCTCTAAAAATGGATACAAAAAATACCACAGCATGTCGGGTGCCATTCCATGATAGCATGCCAAGTTTCATGAATTTCAGACGAGTTTTGGATTTACTAGAATTTAAAAACAAAGTATCTCAACGTTTTGCCGGCAATCAATGGTGCCCTGGTATTTGAAATTCATTCCCATTTCTTGCATGGGACCTAAGCATGCACCCAAGGACACAGATTTGATTTTTCAACCAATTTATATGCACTGGAGCATGTGCATGTAGTTCAATTTTGAATTATGCACATAAATGCATTGAAAACTCAGTTAATGCATAAAAATGTCTAAACAAACCCCAAAAAATCCCAAAAATTGACACAACACTCATGTTCTATGTTGACATGAGAGAATTTTTGAAAGCAATAAGAGGCAATGGATATCGTTTCGTCCCCAAAGGTGGGATGTACCCTACCGAAACCATCATGCTTGTTGTGAGAAGCTCTAGTTTGTGAGAAGCATATACCCAAACCTGCCCCAAATGGGACAAAATTTTTACCACGACATGTTGATGCCGATCCATGATAGCATGCCAAGTTTCATGAATTTCAGACGAGTTTTGGATTTACTATAATTTTAAAATAAAGTATCTCAATGTTTTGCTGGCAATCAACGGTGCCCTCGTGTTTGAAATTCATTCCCATTTCTTGAATGGGACCGAAGCATGCACCCAAGGACACAGATTTGATTTTTCAACCAATTTATATGCACTGGAGCATGTGCATGTAGTTCAAATTTGAATTTATGCACATAAATGCATTGAAAACCCAGTTAATACATAAAAATGTCCAAACGAACCCTGAAAAATCACAAAAATTGACACAACACTCCTGTTGTTCTATGTTGACACGAGAAATTTTTTGAAAGCAATAAGAGGCAATGGATATTGTTTCGTCCCCAAAGGTGGGACGTTCCCTACCGAAACCATCATGCTTGTTGTGAGAAGTTCTGGTTTGTGAGAAGCATATACCCAAACCTGCCCCAAATGGGAAAAAAATTACCACGGCATGTTGATGCCGCTCCATGATAGCATGCCAAGTTTCATGAATTTAAGACAAGTTTGGATTTACTAGAATTTAAAAACCAGGTATTTACTAGAATTTAAAAACCAGGTATCTCAATGTTTGCGGCCGAGTGACGGTGGCAGGGTGTTTGAAATTCAGTCTCATTTCTTGCATGGGACCTAAGCATGCACCCAAGGACACATATTTGATTTTTCAACCAATTTATATGCACTGGAGCATGTGCATGTAGTTCAAATTTGAATTTATGCACATAAATGCATTGAAAACTCAGTTAATGCATAAAAATGTCCAAACGAACCCCGAAAAATCACAAAAATTGACACAACACTCCTGTTGTTCTATGTTGACACGAGAAAAAATTTGAAAGCAATAAGAGGCAATGGATATCGTTTCGTCCCCAAAGGTGGGACGTTCCCTACCGAAACCATCATGCTTGTTGTGAGAAGCATATACCCAAACCTGCCCCAAATGGGACAAAAAATTTACCACGGCATGTTGATGCCGCTCCATGAAAGCATGCCAAGTTTCATGAATTTTAGACGAGTTTTGGATTTACTAGAATTTAAAAATAAAGTATCTCAATGTTTTGCTGGCAATCAACAGTGCCCTGGTGTTTGAAATTCATTCCCATTTCTTGCATGGGAGCTAAGCATGCACCCAAGGACACATATTTGGTTTTTCAACCAATTTATATGCACTGGATCATTTCCATGTAGTTCAAATTTGAATTTATGCACATAAATGCATTGAAAACTCAGTTAATGCATAAAAATGTCCAAACGAACTCCAAAAATCACAAAAATTGACACAACACTCCTGTTGTTCTATGTTGACACGAGAACTTTTTTGAAAGCAATAAGAGGCAATGGATATCGTTTCGTCCCCAAAGGTGGGACGTTCCCTACTGAAACCATCATGCTTGTTGTGTGAAGCTCTGGTTTGTGAGAAGCATATACCCAAACCTGCCCCAATTGAGACAAAAATTTTACCACGGCATGTTGATGCCGCTCCATGATAGCATGCCAAGTTTCATGAATTTCAGACGAGTTTTGGATTTACTAGAATATAAAAACCAGGTATCTCAATGTTTGCGGCCGAGTGACGGTGGCAGGGTGTTTGACATTCATTCTCATTTCTTGCATGGGACCTAAGCATGCAACCAAGGACACATATTTGAATTTTCAACCCATTTCTATGCATTAGAGCATGTGCATGTAGTTCAAATTTGAATTATGCACATGAATGCATTGAAAACTCAATTAATGCATAAAAATGTCCAAACAAACCCCGAAAAATCCCAAAAATTGACACAACACTCCTATTGTTCTATGTTGACACTAGGAAAAAAATTTGAAATCGAGAAGAGGCAATGGATATCATTTCATCCACAAAGGTGAAACATTCCCTACGAAACCACCAGGCTTGTTGTGAGAAGCTCTGGTTTGTGAGAAGCATATCCCCAAACCTGCCCCAAATGGGACGAAAAATTTACCACGGCATGTTGATGCCGCTCCATGACAGCATGCCAACATTCATGAATTTCGGACAAATTTTGGATGTACTAGAATTACAAAAGCAAGTACGTCAACGTTTGCCGGAGAGCCACGCTGCCGTGGTGTTCGAATTTCATCCCCATTTCTTGCATGGGACATAAGCATAAACCCATGGACACATATATGATTTTACAACCCATGTTGGTGCACTGGAGCATGTGCATGTAGTTTAATTTTGAATTGTGCACCTGAAATGGCTAGAAACCCAATTTAATGTATAAAATGTTCAAACGAACCCTGGATAATTCCAATTCTTTTACGACACACATATAGTTGCATGTTCACTGCAGATAAAAGGTCTAGCAATTCAAACACCGTCGATTGCCGATGTGACCCCACTATGTAATTCAAATCAAGATAAAAAATCAAGTATATCGCACACAGTTTATTATCACCAACCGTGTGAGATGCAGCACAAAATATTCTGGAGCACCGTCGGTGTATAGTACGCCTATGGCTTACGCGAGAAGGTGCATCGGCTACAGTCCACAGCCGGCGTCTCAAGCACACTAGCTCGCTCCCCAAATATCATTTCACTATTCAATCATCGCCGGTGAAAGATGGGCACGTGGACCCGTGTCGTGAGGGCAAGTTCGGTGGCCCACTCCGGCGAGAGCGCGGCCGCAGCCGACATGCGCATGCTAACAAGGTGCATGAGCGCGGCCGCAATCTGCGACCGGGCGGCCAAGGCAGCCCAAACGGCCGCTGTTGCTTCTCAGGTGGCGGCAGCAACATCTACCTCGGGGATAGCAACTGGCGAGAGCGGCACAGCAGCTGTCCGTTCCGCAGCGGCAACCTTAGCCCTGATGGAGGCCGCCCACGACCATGTCAAAGGCCGCCCACGCTCAGCTCGGGGCGGTCACCGCACAAATCGAACGAAGCTTCTCCGACAATGGTCGGCAACTCACGGCCGAAGAGCTGGCAATCGCCGAGAGCGTTCGAGCAGCCGTCTGTTCCCCCGCCGCATACCTTGCAACGATGGAGCCCGTCCAAGCCCAGATCGCGGCCGCCCACGCCCAGCTCATGGCGGCCTTTTCCAAAGAGATGGCAGACACGGATGGCGAGATGCTTGCCAAGTATGGTGCAATGGATGCCATGGAGCCCCTTCCCTAGGAGACCGTCGGGCGTGAGCTAGACCTGGAGGCGGCGGCAGAGATCAACAAGCACCAGCCGTAGTAGTACTCTTTGTTTTGTTTAATTAAGAGCGCCGGTCTTTAATTTGTTAGAGTAATGTTTAGGTCAGCTAGCTCTGTTTAATTGCTGAACTTGCTCGATTAAGAAGTGTGGGTGTGCTGTAGTCTCCTTTGTGTACCCAAGCTATGCAATGACGTGGATGACCACTGTAACCATGGAAATTCGAAGCAAAATTTTTGTGTTCAAACTCATCACACACGGGTTAAGCTATCTGAATCGTTTGTGATGTTCAGATATCGTACATATTTCTGAATAAGGGACCGTGTCTGATGACACTTTGCGCGCCAGTTTTTTCGCTGAAGTGATTCCAAATTTTCGGCTTCCGCGGAAATATCTACCTCCCCGCCCCTCCCCCTTACCAAAAGCCACATTTCCCCTGTTTCCGCCTTCCTTTCCAAGTTGAAACCTTCACTCCTTGCTTGCAGCGCCGCCTCCTCGCCGGCGACCCTCCTTCACGCTGCTCGACCTCGTCTATCCAGGCAGCTAATCCACACCCGACCCCCATCCTCCTCCTCCTTCCACATCCCACATGCCCCGACCGCCGGCGCGAGCGCGACACCTTCCACCAAAATCACCGACCCCTCCACCAAATAAGCGCCGCCCTAAGCCATGGTGCACGCAGTATAACCAGGATCTCAAGGAGCATTTGGCAGCGGAGAAGAAAATCGCGGCCGCACACGTGGATGAGGTCGCGATGGCTACCATTCGTGCCGACCCCCAGATCTTGGAGGAGCACCTTGCCATTTTCTAGCTACGCGGGTTAAGCATGCTCGGTTTACCCATTGCGTGTGCTGCTCCTGCCTTTCCTTCACAAATTCTAGTGAATTATGCTATCTAATTTTACCATGCAATCTGTTGCTCTTGTGTATATGTTCTATATGTCGTGCAGTGTGCTGCTCACTTATTAACTGTTTTGTTAATTAGTTGTCTTCAGTTAACTGTTTGGTTCAATTCTGCAAATGTGATGTTCAATTCTCCAGGCTGCAATTTTGTGTTGTCTTCCATGTGAGAAATAAATCGAATTTATCTTTACAAAATACATGAGAAACGAATACAATTGCTATATTTCCAAGTTGTCAAGCATGCTTGGTTTGGTTATACATTGTGGAATGTGGTGCTCAGTTAACATTTGGTTCATTTGTGTTGTGGGGTTTAGTTAACTGTTTGGTTCAATTCTGCAATGCGATGTTCAATAGTTGTGGGTGCATTCTGTTATTGTATACCATGTGAGGAATAAATTGAATTTGGCTGTAGTAAATACATGAGAAACAAATACAATTGCTATATTTCCAAGTTGTTAAGCATGCTTGGTTTGGTTAACTGTCTGATCTTCTATTAGGAGTATGTTATATTGTGCAATGTGGTGCTCAGTTAACGTTTGGTTCATTTGTTGTGGTGTTTAGTTAACTGTGTGGTTCAATTCTGCAATGCGATGTTCAATTGTTGTGGCTGTATTCTGTTATTGTATACCATGTGAGAAATAAATCGAATTTGGCTGTACTAAATACATGAGAAACAAATACAATTGCTATATTTCCAAGTTGTTAAGCATGCTTGGTTTGGTTAACTGTCTGATCTTCTATTAGGAGTATGTTATATTGTGAAATGTGGTGCTCAGTTAACGTTTGGTTCATTTGTTGTGGTGTTTAGTTAACTGCACGTGCATGGTTCGTTGTCTAATAGCACATTATTGTGCAATTGCAGGAACCATTCTACTCCCTCCGTCCCAAAATAAGTGACTTAACTTTGTACTAGCTTTAGTACAAAGTTGAGTCAGTTATTTTGGGACGGAGGGAGTAATATTTAGGTTTTTAACAATTTGGTCTTGCACATGTAGGTCCTGCTGTCAGAGGTTTTGACCCACTGTTCGACCCTTTTTGCATATGGGGAAATGAGTTGTCCATGAATATCAGTCAAATCAAGAAACTCAGAAAGATTGTTAGGATAAAGAAATTAGCGACAAAAAACAACAAGATCTTTTTCTGCACAATGAAGAAGACATCAGTTCACTACAAGATGGTAATAACTATTATACCTTGCCTTTTTTTATTCCTTTGCCCCATTTCCAATATAGAGAAGATATTTATGCACATCCTTGTTTTCAGGCCTTTCCAAAGCAGTTCACTGATGATTACCTCTCAAACCACCTCTATGATCATGAGGCGAGGAAGGTTTTCATACAACACCCACGGTTCAATATTGAAGTGTTCCTGAAGAGGACAAAGGACGGACGGTCAATCATCCATAGGCACCGGCCTAAAGTTGCAAAGACCTTCAACATGAATGAAGGCTCAATATTCGCCTTCCGCTTCAGCAGTTTTCCAGATGAGATGCATCTGTCTATATACCGTCTATGATGCTAATTTCAAAAGGTTCTACATGTTGCATGTGAAACTTGGTGCTGGTGTACTTGTGTAATGGGGTAGCTGAGTGCTGAAGCCATATCATGTTGTACTCTGATGTATTTCAATTATGAAATTCTGCTTCCTTAATATGGAAATGAAATATATTATGTGCTTAATATGAATGTCAATTAGATTAATAAATGGATTATTAATAATAGGGCAATTAGCCTGCTAATGGCGAATTATCCTGCTAATTGGGTTTTGCTATTGCAAATGGTTATTGAAAAAAATACCGTGGGCGATGACCTCAGGCAACGCACAAAGTTTCTAGGAATAAACCGTGTTGGATCAATGAACAATCACACACGACTTTCTCTTGAAAACTGTTTGCGTTAGGCCACCTTGCGCAAACGTTTACCACATAAAAACTGTGTGTGATGGGCAGCCTTTTCCACACAGTTTCTTCTACAGACCGTGTGTGATGCATTCAATAACGCAAACGATAAAATTGTGAATATCGTGTGCAATGGCAACGCTATCACAAACGATTTAACGGGAAAAATTGTGTGTGATGTACCTGTGAACGGAAACGTTTTCCTTGGAGCGACTGTGTGGGATGTACATATGAACAGAAACGTTTAGCGGGGACTGACTGTGTGGGATGTACTTGCGACCGGAAACAATTTCGCCTGTATAATTGTATTTTTTTTAGCTCTACTGTACGTATTTCCGTATTTGAGCGCTTGCCGGTCACACACGACCTCATTTTGCCGAGCGTGTGTGCCAGAAGGGCATATCCCTGACGGTTTCTGGGTCTTGTGGGAAGGACCCCCCTATCGCCGTCACTCACTAGGCGACGGTTCCAAATGTCATTGCGGAAAGGGGTTAAAAACCGCATGTATAGCACCGACGCGTACTAGTGAACTCAACCCACGTGTTGATGGAGTTGGGGGCAAGGTTTTTAACCAAGTACGGGCCGACCCCTCCAACATCATGGTCAGGTATTTTGCGCATACCGCGTCACTGGCGTCCAACATGTCCATGGCGAGCTAGTAGCTCTCTATCCAAGACGCCGGCTCAAGGTCCGCCGTGTAGTTAGGGACCTTCCTAGGACCCTTGAAGTCCTTGGGCATTCACTCATTGCGTAGAGCTGGAGCCAGGCAAGGTATTCCGAGGGTCCTCCTAGTCGGGGTCAATTGGGTTGTGACTGGTGGAGACAGAGCCGCGCATTTGCCGCCTCAGCCGCCCGCTGGGCACGTGCGGAGTCAACGATGTCTTGAGCATTGGGAGCTCTCATGTGCGGCAAGACTCGGGGCAGCTCGCGATGTTGACGGGCGCTACTGGACACAGCTGGTGAGTCGGCGTGGTGGCTTCTGCTCCAGCTCGGGGCTTGGGTAGAATGAAGGCGCTCCCTGCTATAAGAATAGTTGGCCTGCTGAGTCACCGTTGTTTTTAACATCTTGATGGCATTGCGCGCCTCGATCTCGATGGGCGACTGTCCCGTAATGGGGAGCGCAGCCAAGTTGGTCGTTGCGGCGAGAAGGTTGTCCACCGGGTTAGTGAAGTGACCCGCCGGTGTGAAGAAACGGCGGGGGGGGGGGGGTATCATGACGTGGACCCGGCTCCCGCTGGGGCTGCAGCGTTGGTTGGGCGGCGCGGCCTGCTGTGGGCTGAACTCCAGGGTTTGGTCGCATGGCGGGTGACCCCGGCGCGTCAGCCTCCGGGTCACGAAGGCGCGTATCTTGAGGGGTGGAGAACAGTTGAGTGGGATCGAGGCTAGGTGGAAGGTGACAATGCCTACGCTTGTGAACCGCCTCTGAAGCACTCCGCGCTGCTCTAAGTGCCAGGCCTCGGCCCTTAGTTGTTCGACCTCAGCCCTCATCTCAAATTGTACTCCCGCCAGGCGAGTGTTCCCTACATTGATGTCAGCCTGGATCTTGGTCATCTGATTGTGAAGCTTGGTTATCTCGGCGTTGCGTTTGGCCTGGTTCTCAGGCGTCACTGGCGTGGCGAGGAGCATGGTGAGAGCCGCGGCCAGCCCCGTCAAGGGCTAGGCCGGCGCTGGCGCTGATCCAGGGTTAGAGGTTCCCGTGCCAGCCGTGGCGGCCGCCGCCGCTGGGTCAGCTGTGAGAGTTTCCCCTGCCATGTAGACCGTGGACCGAGCGGGCGGGTCAGGAGAGTCTTGGGTTGCTCCGCCTCCAAGACCCCCTCCAAGCAGACCATCATGGAGCGGGAAGATTAACTCACCATCGCTCGAGGCAAGATCATCGTCGGAGTGGATGAGCGTGTCGCCGTCGGAAGCTGAGCCATAGGGGTAATCATCCCCTTGGATAAAGCCGACGAACGCATGCTTCGGTCGCGCGGGTCGCTTGTCCTGAGCCGGCTTGATGAGGTTGGTGAAGACATCCGGCCCAGGCTTGGATCCACGAACCGCGTGAGGTATGGCGGGTCTCTCGGCAGCCCTGGCAACGGCAGGTCGTGAACGCGGGCCGACTCGATGATCTCGGCGGGGGCGTCCAGCTCAGGCTCAGATCTGCCGCGCCTGCCGATGAAGACATGGATTCCTCCAAAGGGGACCCGGTACCCGTACTCGATTGAGTCAGCCTCGGGGCCCCAAGTTGAATTGTCGATGTAGAGCTTGCCGCGATGACTCTTGGTCATGCGGCCGATGACGTACCCTTCGAGTTCCGGAGGAGGGCCCTTCCAATACTCAACACCACCGTGCGACAACCCTATGGTGGGCGCCTACTGTCGTGGTATTTCCGTGGCAGATGTCCTCGTAGGACTTAGTCGCGAGGCCATCACGTCGAGTGGTAGATTGAAGGGGTTAAGTGGACACGAAGGACACGAGGGTTTATACAGGTTTGGCCCCTCTTGGAGAGGTAAAAGCCTACGTCCTGTTTTGTGTGTATCGATTATGATCTCGAGGCTCAGGTGCGCTAGGCCAACCCTAAAGCTCGAGAGATTGTCAGTCGACCCCTCCAACCCGGGGCTCCCCTTTGTATATAGGTAGAGGCCCGGGTCGTACATGAGAGTCCAAGCTATGAACGAGTCTACAACTTGTTCCCTAAGTAAAGAAAACACATACATGGCGGTTTACAAACAGGCCTAGGCCAGCACGCGATGAGCCGTCCTAGCGGAGGGCGGCTCATCCTCCTCCTGATGATCTTCAGTAGAATACGGCCCACCTGGCCCAGCTCCTTGTAAGTCGTCGTTGGTGACCCGGCCCTGGACGGGCGGGTTATATCCTGGGGTCATATCCCCAACAAGACATGAGTTCACATATTTGGTTAACTTGAGAGCTTGAAGGCGAGCCGAGAAGTGTTAGAAAAGAGACCATAAGAACAGTGGGAGTGGGAACATGGAGGAAGGTCTAGCTTGCTTTGTTTTCACCTCTAGTGTTGGAGGTGAGAACTCACTTCGGTGTTTCCCGAGGCTCCCATTCCTATATTGTTCTCAAGCACTCCTCTTCCTTTTTGGCGTGGTTGATTGTTGAAGCTTAAAAACCAAACATATGTGTGCACAAATTTGCTGTGGGATGTCAAAAGTGAGATATGAAGAGGAAGAAAGAGAGGGCTTAAGAGCAGTGGGAGTGATAACATAGAGGAAAGCCTAACTTACTGGTTCTTCACCTCTAGTCTTGAGGTGGCAATTCGGTTTGGTATTTCCTTATGTGTCTCATTCCTATCGTTCTTAGTCACTCCTTCCTCTTCCTTTTTGTTTGCTAAATCGCTTAGCAAAAAAATGCATATTCATAGCATGAAGAGGAACAAAAAGTGGGCATGGGAACATGATGGAAGGCTAAAGCTCTCACCTCTCAGTTCCCGTGTAACAAAGCAAGATGCTTTGTTTGACTTCCCTAGATGCCTACCATCCCTATATTGTTTGGTGTGCCTTCCTCTTCATTTTGGATCATACAAAATGAAAATGATTCATAGTACAATATGATTTGATTCAAGTTCATTAGCCTACATAGTTGGATTGCTATTTTTTGTGTTTATTTGTTTGTTGGCATCCCTTATTCCATAAGACACACATGTTTAGCTCCAGATTATTCTGCATATGGGTCCTTTTTTTAGGCTTCCGTAGATGAGTCCTTATCATGTCAAGACATTTAATTTACCTATCAAGCATTATATATATGAAGTATACATCTCTATATCCAAAAAGGGACTTTGTAGAAACATAAACAAGCACATTTTCAGAATTAACAAGATGAGACACGCGACTTTAACACATAGGATGGTTCTTTATATTGAGCTCATGTCGGAGAGTAAACCACATCAATGACATAGCACTGCTAACCATTGTAGCTCAGAGTACGAGTAGAAATCAGAGTGAGAAAGGTGGTAAGTGGCTCACAAAATTGGCTTGCTTGGTTGCTTTGATTAGAAACCAAATATGTGTATATGCACATCTTCAATGTGAAATATCAAAAGTGAGCTAGGAAAAGAAAGAAAGAGAGAGCTTAATAGCAATGGGAATGATAACACATAGAAAAACCTAACCTACCGGTTCTTCACCTCTTTTGTTGAGGTGGAAATCCCATTTCATATTTCCTGATACCTCTGATTCCTATTTTTCTTAAGCACTCCTTCCTCTTACTGTTTGTTTGCTAGAGTAAACATATATGTTGATATATATATATATATGATATGAGATGTCCACTGTGAGACAGGAAGACGAAGTAACAAGGGCCTAAGAGCAGTGTGCATGGGAACATGATGGAAGGCTAAAGCTCTCGTTTCTCGTCTAACACTAGAGGATGCTTTGGTCTGAGTTTTCCTGATGCCTCCCATGCCTATTGTTCTTTGGTGCTCCTTCCTCTTCCTTTTGGATCACACAACACGAGAAGGATTCATAGTATAACATGATTTGGTTCAAGTCCATATACTCTACGTAGTAGGAGTGTTATTTTTTTGGTGTTCTCTAGCATTCCTTAATCCATGGTATGGTAAGATTGCGGATTGCTAACTAGTTTATACTTTAAAATATAGTATAGTATACAACACTACATTTCAGATTCTACAAGTAGAACAAAACATGTTTTAGCCCCGGATTATTCTGCACATGAGTCCATATCATTCCAAGGCAATTAATTATAAATTAAATACACATCTAGATTTGGAAAAAAATCCACATAGTAAAAGAAACATACACTAGCACCTTTTAAATTTACCAAGGTAAGAAAGATCAGACACACAACTTTACCACATGCAATGGTACATATTATTCACTCGTTCCCTTAAGTTGAAACCAATTTGGATATAAATTAGATCAACGACACACCACTTTTGACCGGTGAAGCTAAAAATAGGAGCAGAAATCAGAGTGAGAAAGATTTTAATTGGCAAACATAACATGTAAATTATATGCATTTCAGACTACCTTTAGCATGAATTAGCTTCCACCCCGTAAAATGATCTTAAATCACATAAACTATTCCTATAGATTTCACACATGGGCATAGAAAATGGATAAGTAACACATTTTAGCAAGAAGCAACCATAACTATGAAATGATTCATCGACAGCTTCACAAACTCTAAACTCGAATGGAATTTGTACACTTGATCATAACACTGTGTTTTTAACATACTGTTTAGACGCGCAATTTATTTTCCCCACTCTCGAACCTCAATGCATGTTCGCATCACAACTTGGGTGACTTGATCCAAGGGATGGTGGCCGGGTCACAAGGTTGTAACTGTGAAGTACTTTGCGGCTGGAAGAAGTACAAAGCTATGTTGAGGATCTCACTCTTCCTTTATGTCTAAACCTTGTTCCAAAAATACTAGGTGATGCAGCATATTGCTTATGTGAACCATGCTGAATGGATGTGGATAGTGAGTTTAGACAAGTAGTTGACCAATATGCTTCCACCAAGGGATTGTGGCTGATGATTCTTGTTTTCCTATATCTCCTTCTATGTATCTGTGTGCAGCCTACATAATTTGGATGCCAAATTATTTATAGAACAACAGACATGTATATTGTTTCCTCTAGAAACGACATGTACAACAGTTCTAGTTTTGCTATTGCGCAATCTGTTTAATCATGGGTTGATCACATTATCATCTATTCTAGTGTAGCTAATATATGAAGTCCATGTGTACCAATTGTAACCGGAATGTTCTTTTCCGTCCTTTCATGTTTTTTCTATGTTTAATTTGTACAAGTTCATATTTTCTTTTAGATCATAACTTTTGCTTGCTACCTTTTATGCTTCATATTATTCTTATGTTTTACACATAACATTTGGTTCTATATAAGTGCAGAATTTGATAAAATGATATATTAGCTTTCGGATGTTGGTAAGCAAAAGATCTCCCTGCATGTGCTATGAATTAAGAGTACGTGACAATAGGAAAAGGCCCAGTTGTTGTGTGGTCCCATTATCATTGGTTATAGAATGGTGCCCCATGCACCATGAGTCTTCGATGCTTGCTCTTCTTAAGTTCTCTATAGAGTGACCTACAGTCTATTTATAGTTTGAAACACTTTGTCCAACACTTTAAGCTTAGTGTTTACTTATTTGAGAGTTTCGTAAGCACTGAGAGTAAGCTATGAAGAGGAAGAAAGAGAGATCTTATGAAGCTAGGAATGGGAATATGGAGGAAAGCCAAACTTATTTGTCTTCACCTCTAGTATTGGGGGTGCAAATATTATGTTTGGTGTTTTCCCGATGCCTCCCATTCCTATGGTTCTTGAGCACTCCTTCCTCTTCCCTTTCGCTTGCTCAATAGATTAATTCATAAATCATAAATATGTGTGCACATACTTAGATAATCTGAGATCTAGAATGCTAGTTGAGAAGAGGAAGAAAAGAGATCCCGAGAGCAGTGGGAATGGGAACATGGAGGAAACCCTAAAGGGAACGGTTGAAGTTGCAGCTATCATACCATCTTCGCCATTGGCCGCTATAGTATTTCATCTACTAATTCAACCTCAACTTCAGAGCTGCTAGGTACAGATTCTGCACATCGAAATGACAATAGAGAAATTGCTTCGTCAGGAATCATAATGTCTATGTAGATTTAACTCAACACATCAGATGACTACATAGATTTAATCTTTTAGGTGTTACTAGGTGGATATTAGTTACTAGACCTCTAAGACAAGATTTTAATCAAAACCTCAAAAGACTACTTTCCCTGGAAACGATTCATGATTCAGAAATTAAATGCTTAACCAAATGATATGGTAAAACATTACAGTACGAAGATCAACTCAAATAGGATGACGAAACAAGTATGAGCGTGCGAGGGATAAAATGCTATTTTATCACGAGTGATGAACATTGAAGAAAAGGGGTATTTTCTCTTAGAAAAAATATAAGACCACCGCCACACCCGAGAGCCAGGGGAAATTGGCTTCAGCGGTTCACATTTGAAAAAGTTATGAATATAAACCAAAATAAAGGACTAAAGCACCTAAATAGATGCATCAGTTGAGTTGTCAAGGGAGTTCATTTCGTTCTCTTTGGAGAGGTCAATTGCGTACATTTGTATCAGTTGAGTTGTCAAGCAAGCAATTAATTCAAATAAATGAATGGTGCCTATCAATCTGGTGATCGCAAAATCATGTATACAATGGCCGCCTATTACTCCCTACTTCTACTGATCATTCCTTGTTCTCTGCCGTTTAGGTTTTGCTAGGCAAAATCATGATGGAAGGAATACATCCAAGCGCGGACAGAACACTTCACCTTATAGTTACTAATATACTGTAGAATCTAACAAAATTTCTAGCAGTTCATACTTAGAGCACACACTTTGGGTAAAAATCATCCTTCACAATATTCAGGTAAAAATCAGTCTTCACAATATTCAGACATGAAAATACTGAGGGTCCTTTCTTCTAATTCCTTCCTAAACTTTGGCACTTTACCTCTGTGCTAAGCGGTGAAATCCGGCCTATGGATATTGATATTCTCCAATGGATGCAAAAAGTTGATTATTGGAATCCTAGGATATTCACACTGACTCCTAGCCTGTGTCTTAATTTGTCTCCATCGACGTCGCCCTCATGAGTTTGTCAATTTTATTGTAAATGTCCTCACGGTGTTTCACTAGCTTTCCTTCTCCTAGTGGCTACCTTACACCTGAGTACGCCATCAGAGGTCACATGGCTGAGAAGATTGATGGATGTGTTCGCATTCGGCATGGTAGCGGTGGAGATTGTTGCTGGTGAATCGAACCATCACACTATACTTATATTCGAAAAGTAAGGTCATAAAATCTAAAGTACATTAGAAAGTATGCCACAACGTGTTTTGGTCGGTATGCTGTCAGCAAAATCTACAATTGAAATTTTTACTACGATCACTGAAACTCTGGATGTTGTCAGGTGTGGAACTTGTACGAGAACGACAACCCCCTCGACTTTGTGGATCCGAAGTTGTCGCAATCACCAGCGTGGAGGTGCTCCGGGTGATCCGCGTCGCGCTCATCTGCACCCAGGGGTCGCCCCACTGACAATCATCGATGTCGACGATGGTGTCAATGCTCACGGAAGACGCCGACATGGACAGGGAGGAGGTGATCAACCGAGCTACATCACGGAGTGGCAGGTCAAGGCCGGGAGCAGCAACAGCTACACGGGCACGAGCAGCCAGGCCGGTCTGTCATCGTCGTCGACCACGGAGTAGTCTTTCAGCACCAGCCTTGCTGCGGGCGGGGATGCCATGCCAGTGACCGGAAACCCTTCGCCGATGTTCACCTCCATCATCGACGAGGGCAGGTGAGGTGCGTGCGTGCACCAAGGTGTTTGTTACGTAGTTGTCATCGTCAGGTGGTAGTATGGGCGAAGGAGAGTATTTTTATTTTCTTCTGTCGCGAATGCTAAATTATTTTCCTTCTGTATGAATGCAATAGCTTCCCAGATATATGTCAGCAGAAGATCTCCTTGTACATGCTCTACATGTACAACATAGGACAATGGGCCCCATTGTCATTGACTTTGCAGTGATACTATGCACTGGGTGTCTTAATTACTTGATCTTCCTATGGTTCTGTAGGTGCACATCACATCTATTTATACATCAAAGCTGAAACACTTTGTCCAGCAATTCAAGCTTGTTACGTGGTACTTTTTCTTCAGATTTTGTAGGCTCCGAGAGTAAGCAGGGAAGAGGAAGAAAGAGAGAGCACAAGAGCACTAGGAATGGGAACATGGAGGAAAGCTTAACTCTTTTGTTTTTACCTATAGTGTTGGAGGTGCAAATATTTAGTTTTGTGCTTTCTGATGTCTCCCATTCCTATGGTTCTTGAGCACTCCTCCCTCTTCCCTTTGGCTTGCGCAATAGATAAATTCACAAATTGTAGATATGTATGCGCATACTTAAATAACCTGAGATCTAGCTAGAAGGCTAGTCGAGAAGAGGAAGAAAAGAGAGCCTGAGAGCAGTGGGAATGGGAACATGGAGGAAACCTTAACTTGCTTTGTTTTCACCTCTAGTGTAGGCGGTGAGAATTCAGCTTGGTGTTTCCCGATGCCTCCTATTCCTATTGTTCTCAAGCACTCCTTCCTTTTCTTTTGGCTTTCTTGGTTGCTTTAGCATAGAAAGAAAATATGTGCGCACATATCCGATGTGAGATCTCAAAAGAGAGCTAGGAAGAGGAAGAAAGAGAGGTCCTAAGAGCGGTGGGAATGAGAACATCGAGGAAGGCCTAACTTATTGGTTCTTCATCTCTTTTTTGTGATGGAAATTTGGTTTGGTATTTCCCGGTGCCTCTTATTCCTATGGTTCTTATGCACTCCTTCCTCTTCCTTTTTGTTTGCCACATTTCTTTAGTAGAAAACAGAAACACATATGTGCATATATTCATGTTATATGAGATGTCCAATGTGAGACAGGAAGTGGAAGAAGATATGGCCTAAGAGCGGTGAGCACGGGAACATGATGGAAGGCTAAAGACCTTGGATCCTTGTCTAACAGAGGCTTTGTTTTGAGTTTTCGTGTTGCCACACATGCCTAATTTTTTAAACCCGGGCACCCATGCCTATTGGTCTTTGATTCTCCTTGCTCTCCCTTTTGGACCACACAACATAAAAAGGATTCCTAGTATTAAAATGATTTCGTTTAAGTTCATACACCCGGCATAGTTAGATTGCAATTTTTTATCTTCGTTTCTCGAGAACGCCTTAAACCATTCACAAGATAAGATGTCGGCTTAACTGGCAAACTTCTTTATACTTGATAATTTGGTAGTATTGTTTCATTTGTAAGATTCTACTTGCACCATGAAACACACCAAGACATTTAATTTACCTCTCAAATAGTGCATACATGAAGTACACATCGCTATATCTGGAAAAGGGCCAGTTAGTTGTAGAAAAATAAATAAAAACACTTTTAGGCTTGTTATGATGAGACACACAACTTTAATACATACAATGATGCAGATTCTTCACTAGTTCCCTTATACTGAACTCATGATGTAGAGAAAATCATATCAATGACACACCAATGCCGACCACTGTAGATAGGAGTCATAGCAGAAATTAGAGTGGCAAAGAGGATAGTCAGCTCATAAACATGTAACAACACATGCATTGCAGCTTGTTTTTGCATCCACCCTGTAAAATGATCTAAATTGGCAAACTGTTCTTAAAGACGTCACACATGCACATAGCGAACTAATGGATATATACGCAGGCTAGCAAGGAACAACCACTTCAAAAACTCTAAAATCCAATGGAATTTTTACACTCATAAAATGATGTTTTTATAGATTGTTTATATGTGCGGGATAAGGCCCCACTCTTTAACCTCGGCGGGTGTTTGCATTGCAACGGAGATTTGATCCTTCATGTCATGGTACAAGGTTGTAACTGGGAAGTCCTTCGATGGGTGGAAGAATTAATGAAATATCTTAGGATCTCGTTCTTTGTGTCTTAAAGTTGTCTCTGAAATACTAGGTGGTTCATCATGTTGCTTAGGCGTGTTGAACCGTTGTCTACAATGAGTTTAGACTGATTATATAATCATTTTACCTTCATGTATTTTCCTCATAGGGGTTGTGGCTAATGATTTCCTTGGAGATACATTTTCCCTCCATCCAGGTATGTTGTTGTGTACAACCTTCAGAATTTGGATACTAAATTGCTTATAGAACAATAGCCCTAGCCATATACACATTTTCTCTCTTGATAAAATGGCATATATACATTTAGTTTTACTAATATGATATCTCTAGAATCATGGACTAATCATATTTTTCCATCTGTAATGGTATACCTCGGCTCTGAAATACCTTGTGTAAAAATTTGTTGTCACTTCAGTGCCCCCCATTGTTCTATATTGTTTACAAGTTTACTTGTTTAATTTGTTCAGGTCCATATTATTTTATCTCATGACTTCTTATTGCTACACTTCTTCATACTGTATAAATGCACATGCTGATATGGATATTATGTACTAGTTTTAGATATGGGTAACAGGGTAAGCAAAAGAATTTTCATTCACTTGCTCTAATTTATGAGTAGAGGACAATAGGACAGGGCGTTGTGATTATGAGGCCCCACCATCATTGACAATACAATTATGCCTCATGCACTCCCCTATGGTTCTCCATATGGTGCACCCCCTGTTATTTATACCTTAAAGCTGAAACACTTTGTCTAGCAATTTAGGCTTGTTTTTTGATAGTTTTTGATTAGTTAGATTTGTAGGCTCCGAGAGTAAGCAAGAAGAGAAGGAAAGCCCTTCTTGTTTTTTTGCACCTCTAGTGTTGGAGGTGCAAATATTTGGCATGGATCCTTTCTTGATGCCTCCCATTCCTATTATCCTTGTGCACTCCTTCCTCTTCCTTTTGTCTTATACAATATCTTTGATGGAGAAACAATAGACAAGAGTCCACATATTTGCTTAACTTGAGAGCTTGAAGGTGAGCCTAGAAGTGTTAGAATAGAGAACATAAGAACAGTGGAGTGGGAACATATGGAGGAAAGTCTAACTTGCTTTGTTTTCACCTCTAGTGTTGGAGGTGATCACTTTGATGTTTCCCGAGGCTCCCATTCCTATACTGTTCCCAAGAACTCCTTCCTCTTCCTTTTTGGCTTGGTTGGTTGTTGAAGCTTAAAAACCAAACATATGTGTGCACATATTTGATGTGGGATGTCAAAAGTGAGCTAGGAAGAGGAAGAAAGAGAGGGCTTAAGAGCAGTGGGAGTGATAACATAGAGGAAAGCCTAAATTACTGGTTCTTCACCTCTAGTCTTGAGGTGGAAGTTCAGTTTAGTATTTCCATATGCGTCTCATTCCTATCGTTCTTAGTCACTCCTTCATCTTCCTTTTTGTTTGCTAAATCGCTTTAGCAAAAATATGCATATGCATAACATGAAGAGGAACAAAAGGTGGGCATGGGAACATGATGGAAGGCTAAAGCTCTCACCTCTCAGTTCCTGTGTAACAAAGCAAGATGCTTTGGTTGACCTTCCCTGATGCCTACCATCCCTATTATTATTTGGTGTGCCCTCCTCTTCCTTTTGGATCATACGAAATGAAAATAATTCATAGTACAATATGATTTGATTCAAGTTCATTAGCCCTACATAGTTGGATTGATATTTTCTGTGTTTATTTGTTTGTTGGCATCCCTTATTCAATAACGACACACATGTTTAGCTCCAGATTATTCCGCATATGGGTCCTTTTTTTAGGCTTTCACAGATGAGTCCTTATCAAGTCCAGACATTTAATTTACCTATCAAGAATTTTATATATATGAAGATACATCTCTATATCCAAAAAGGGCCTTTGTAGAAACATAAACAAGCACATTTTCAGAATTAACAAGATGAGGCACATGACTTTAACACGTAGGATGGTTCTTTATATTGAGATCATGTTGGAGAGTAAACCACATCAATGACATACTACTGCTATCCATTGTGGCTTAGAGTATGAGCTGAAATCAGAGTGAGAAAGGTGGTAAGTGGCACACAAAATTGGCTTGCTTGGTTGCTTTGATTAGAAACCAAATATGCATGTATGCACATCTTCAATGTGAAATATCAAAAGCGAGCTAGGAAAAAGGAAGAAAGAGAGAGAGCTTAATAGCAATGGGAATGATAACACGTAGAAAAACCTAACCTACTGGTTTGTCACCTCTTTTGTTGAGGTGGAAATCCTATTTCATATTTCCCGATTCCTCTCCTTCCTATTGTTCTTAGGTGCTCCTTCCTCTTACTATTTGTTTGCGAGATTGTTTAGTAATAAATTAAACATATATGTTGATATATTCATATGAGATGTCCACTGTGAGACAGGAAGATGAAGTAACGAGGGCCTAAGAGCAGTGTGCATGGGAACATGATGGAAGGCTAAAGCTCTCGTTTCTCGTCTAACACTAGAGGATGCTTTGGTCTGAGTTTTCCTGATGCCTCCCATGCCTATTGTTCTTTGGTGCTCCTTCCTCTTCCTTTTGGATCACACAACACGAGAAGGATTCATAGTATAACATGATTTGGTTCAAGTCCATATACTCTACGTAGTAGGAGTGTTATTTTTTTGGTGTTCTCTAGCATTCCTTAATCCATGGTATGGTAAGATTGCGGATTGCTAACTAGTTTATACTTTAAAATATAGTATATAGTATACTAAACTACATTTCAGATTCTACAAGTAGAACAAAACATGTTTTAGCCCGGAATTATTCTGCACATGAGTCCATATCATTCCAAGGCAATTAATTATAAATTAAATATACATCTAGATCTGAAAAATCCACGTAGTCAAAGAAACATACACTAGCACCTTTTTAAATTTAGCAAGGTCAGAAATATGAGACACACAACTTTAACACATACAATAGTACATGTTCTTCACTTGTTCCCTTAAGTTGTAAATTATATGCATTTCAGATTACCTTTAGCATTAATTAGCTTCCACCCTGTAAAGTGATATTAAATTGCATAAACTATTCCTATAGAGTTCACACATGGGCATAGAAAATGGATAAGTAACGCATACCAGCAAGAAGCAACCATAAATATGAAATGATTCATCAACACCTTCACATACTCTAAACTGCAATGGAATTTGTACACTTGATCATAAAACTTTGTTTTTAATATATTGTTTAGACGTGCAACTTATTTTCCCCATTCTCAAACCTCAATGCATGTTCACATCACAACTTGGGTGAATTGATCCAAGGGATGGTGGCCGAGCCACAAGGTTGTAACTGTGAAGTACATTGCGGCTGGAAGAAGTACCGAGCTATCTTGAAGATCTCACTCTTCCTTTGTGTCTGAACCTTGTTCCAAAAATACTAGGTGGTGCAGCGTATTGCCTAGGTGAAGCGTGCTGAATCAATGTGGATAGTGAGTTTAGACAAGTATTCGACCAATATGCTTCCACCGAGGGATCGTGGCTGATGATTCTTGTTTTCCTATCTCTCCTTCTATGTATCTGTGTGCAACCTACATAATTTGAATTCCAAATTACTTACATAACAAAAAACATGTATATTGTTTCCTCTAGAAACGACATGTACAACCCTTCTAGTTTTGCAATTGCGTAATCTGTTTAATCACGGGATGATCACATTATCATCTATTCTACTGTAGCTAATATATGAAGTGCATGTGTACCAATTGTATCTGAAATGTTCTTTTCTGTTCTTTCATGTTTTTTCTATGTTTAATTTGTACAAGTTCATATTTTCTTTTACATCATAACTTTTGCTTGCTACCTTTTTGCTTCATATTATTCTTATATTTTACCCATAACATTTAGTTCTATATTAGTGCACAATTTGATAAAATGATATATCAGCTTTCGGATGTTGGTAAGCAAAAGATCTTCCTGCATGTGCTATGAATTAAGATTACATGACAATAGGACAAGGCCATGTTATTGTGTGTCCCATTGTCATTGGTTATAGAATGGTGCCCCATGCACCGTGAGTCTTCCATGCATGCTCTTCTTAAGGTTCTCTATAGAGTGAAAGTCTATTTATAGTCTAAAACACTTTGTCCAACACTTTAAGCTTGGTGTTTACTTCTTTGAGAGTTTCATGAGCACTGAGAGTAAGCTGTGAAGAGGAAGAATGAGAGATCTTAAGAGCGCTAGGAATGGGAATATGGAGGAAAGCCAAACTTATTAGTTTTCAGCTCTAGTATTGGGGGTGCAAATATTATGTTTGGTGTTTTCCTGATGTCTCCCATTCCTATGATTCTTGAGCACTCCTTCCGCTTATCTTTTGATTGCACAATAGATTAATTCATAAATCATAAATATATGTCCACATACTTAGATAATCTAAGATCTAGAACGCTAGTTGAGAAGAGGAAGAAAAGAGAGCCTGAGAGCAGTGGGAATGGGAAAATGGAGGAAACTCTAAAGGGAACGGTTGAAGTTGTAGATGTCGTACCATCTTCACCATTGGCAGCTACAGTATTTCATCTACTGATTCAACCTCAAATTTAGAGCTGCTAGGTATAGATTCTGCACATGGAAATGATAATAGAGAAGTTGCTTCGTTAGGAATCACAATGTCTATGTACATTTAACTCAACACGTTAGATGATTACATAGATTTAATCTTTTAGGTGTTACTAGGTGGATATTAGTTACTGGACCTCTGAGACAAGATTTTAATCAAAACCTCAAAAGACTACTTTCCCTGGAAACGATTCATGATTCAGAAATTAAATGCATAACCAAATGATATGGTAAAACATTACAGTACGACGATCAACTCAAACAGGATGGCGAAACAAATATGAGCGCGCGAGGGACAAAATGCTATTTTATCACGAGTGATGAACCTTGAAGAAAAGGGGTATTTGCTTTTAGAAAAACAAATTAAGACCACCGCCACACCCGAGAGCGAGGGGAAATTGGCTTCATTGGTTCACATTTGAAAAAGTTATGAGTATAAACCAAAATAAAGGACTGAAGCACCTATATAGTTGCATTAGTTGACTTGTCAAGGGAGTTCATTTCATTCTCTTTGGAGAGGTCAATTGCGTACATTTGTATCAGTTGAGTTGTCAAGCAAAACAATCAATTAAAATAAATGAATGGTGCCTGTCAATCTGGTGATCGCAAAATCATGTATACAGTACTCCCTACTTCTATTGATCATTCCCCGCTCTCTATCGATTGGGTTTTACTAGGCAGAAGCATGATGGAAGGAATACATCCAAGCGCGAACAGAACACTTCACCTTATAGTTTACTAATATACTATAGAATTGATAATCCCCAAGTGCAAGGAATCATCGTAGCAATTTCCAAAGGTGGAAGTGATAAGTATGGAGTGTCGAACCCACAAGGAGCTAAAGGTAAGATCAATATTCTGTCAAGTCCTATCTGCCACTGATACGACTCTACGTGCACCGAACGTTTGCTTCATCTAGAAACGAGAAATAAAACTATGTTGTGGGTATGAAGAGGGTAGCTTTGCATGATATCGGAGAACTAAAATATAAAAAATAGGTGCTATTAACATAAAGTTAGAATATATTTAATATATTACAAATAGTGAGTGTGGAATAATGATGGATCGGTGTGTGGAATTATCCGAGGCAATTGTTAACAAGATCGGTAATCATTATTGCAATTTTATATGAGGGAGAGGCATAAGCTAACATACTTTCTCTACTTGGATCATATGCACTTATGATTGTAACTCTAGCAAGCATCCGCAACTACTAAAGATCATTAAGGTAAAACCCAACCATAGCATTAAAGTATCAAGTCCCCTTTATCCCATACGCAACAACCCCCTTACTCGGGTTTAAGCTTCTGTCACTCTAGCAACCCACTATAAGCGAATCATGAACGTATTGAAACACCCTACATCGGGAATCCTTCATGTGTGCGCGGCACAGAAGGCACCATAGGACAGCACCAAAATAAAACATACAACTCAAACCAATCTAGATCATCAATCAACCCAAAAGATAAAACTCAAAACATCATAGGATTGCAACACATCATTGGATCATAATATGTGGCATAAAGCACCATGTTGAAGTAGGGGATGACAGCGGGGTATGGGAGAATGGACCGCTTAAAAGAGATGAGGAAGGTGATGAAGATGGTGATGTTGATGAAGACGATCACCGCGGCGATGGTTCCCCCGGTGGCACTCTGGTGCCACCGAGAGAGGGGGGAGTGGGTCTCCCCCTTATGCTTCCTCCTCCATGGCCTCCCCCCCTAGATGGGGAGAGGTTCTCCCTCTGGTCCTTGGCCTCCATGGTGATGATGGCCCCCTCTGGGTTCCTCCTCCATGGCCTCCGGTGATGATGGCCCCCTCAGGCACAGTGCTGGAGAGGGCCTAGATTGATTTTTCGTGGCTACAGAGGCTTGCGGTGGTGGAACTTCTGATCTAGGGTTCTTTTCGGGGGTTTTGACATTTATAAGAATTTTTGGCCTCAGTCTCACGTCAAGGAGGTGCCCGAGGGGCCCACAAGCCGTAGGGGCGCGCCCTGGCAGCTTGTGGCCATCTCGGTCACTTCCCGGCCCAGCTCCGGTGCTTTGGGGGTCTCTTTTGGTCCATAAAAAATCACCGTAAATTTTCAGCCATTCTGAGAACTTTTATTTTTGCATAAAAACGACACCACGGTAGTTCTGCTGAAAACATCGTCGGTCTGAGTTAGTTCTAATCAAATCATGCCAAAACCATATAAAATTGTTGTGAACATGGCATGAATATTTCATAAATTATAGATACGTTGGAGACGTATCAAAAATCTAACCAAATTGCTAGAAGTTCATACTTAGAGCACACACTTTGGGTAAAAATCAGCCTTCACAATATTCAAGTAAAAATTAGTCTTCACAATATTCAGACATCATTGTCATCACAAATTCACATGAAAATACTCAGGGCCCTTTCTTCTAATTCCTTCCTAAACTTTGGCAGTTTACCTCTATGCTAAGCGGTGAAATCTAGCATGTGGATATAGAGGTTCTCCAATGGATGCAGAAAGTTGATTGTTGGAATCCTAAGATGTTCACACTAACTCTCCCAGCTTGTGTCTTGATTTTTCTCCATCGATGTTGCCCTCATGAGTTTTTCCAAAAAAATGTAAATGTCCTCATGGCGATTGGCTGGCTTTCCTTCTCCTAGTGGCTACCTTGCACCTAAGTACGCCATGAGCGGCCACGTGGCTGAGAAGATTGATGTGTTTGCATTCGGCGTGATAGCACTAGAGATTGTTGCTGATGAATCGAACCATCACACTAGGCTTGAAGAGGATACAACTTATACTATTCGAAAAGGTAAGGTCATTAAAATCCACAGTATATTAGAAAGTAAAGCCACAACTGTGCTTTGGTCTGTGTGCTGTCGGCAAAATCTATAGTTGAAATTTTTACTACGATCACTGAAACTCTGGATGTTTTCAGGTGTGGGACCTGTACGAGAACGGCAGGGCCCCCCTCCACTTTGTGGACCCCAAGCTCTCAAAGTTTAACAGCAAGGAGATGCTCCGGGTGATCCACGTCGCGCTCATCTGCACCCAGGGGACGCCCCACCGACGGTCGTCCATGTCGAGGGTGGTGTCGATGCTCACAGGAGACGCCAACATGGCCGGGGAAGAGGTGATCAAGCCGAGCTGCATCACGGAGTGGCAGGTCAAGGCCAGGAGCAGCAGCAGCTACACGGGCACGAGCAGCTAGGCCGGTCTGTCGTCGACCACGCAGCAGTATTTCAGCGCCAGCCCTGCTGCGGGCGGGGATGCCACGCCGGCGGCCGGGAAACCCGTCACCGATGTTCTCCTCCATCATCGACGAGCAGTGGCGTATCTAGGGGGTGGACAGGGTGGTCCATGGACCACCCTGGAATTTCCCCATAATATATATAGCATAGAGAAAAATATATTTTTATAATAAATAAATATATTTATGTGAATATTTTGCATTGGTGGACCACCCTGGCATGTTGGGCTAGCTACGCCACTGTCGACGAGGGCAGGTGAGGTGCATGTGCGTGCCGAGGTGTTTGTTAATTGTCATCGTTAGGTGGTAGCAACTACTACTAGTAATTGGCAGGGCGAAGGAGAGTATCTTTATTTCTTCTGCCGTGAACGCTAAATTATTTTCCTGCTGTATGAATGCAAAAGATATCCTTGCACATTCTACATGTGCAGCACAGGACAATGGGCCCCATTGTCATTCGTTGTATAGTGATACTATGCACTGGGTGTCTTAATTAGTTGATCTTTCTATGGTTCTCTACATAGTGCATAGCACATCTATTTATACATCAAAGCTAAAAGACTTAGTCCAGCAATTTCAAGCTTGTTGTCTGATACATTTTTCTTCAGCTTTTTTAGGCTCAATAGTAAGCAGGGAAGAGGAAGAAAGAGAGAGCATAAGAGCATTAGGAATGGGAACATGGAGGAAATCTTAACTCTTATGTTTTCACCTCTAGTGTTGGAGGTGCAAATATTTAGTTGTGTGCTTTCCTAATGTCTCCCATTCCTATGGTTCTTGAGCACTCCTTCCTCTTCCTTTTCGCTTGTGCAATAGATTAATTCATAAACCATAAATATGTGTGCACATACCTAGATAACCTGAGATCTAGAAGGCTAGTCGAGAAGAGGAAGAAAAGAGAGCTTGAGAGCAGTGGGAATGGGAACATGGAGGAAACCCTAACTTGTTTTGCTTCCACCTCTAGTGTAGGAGGTGGGAATTCAGTTTGGTGTTTCCCGATGTCTCCTATTCCTATTGTTCTCTAGCACTCCTTCCTTTTCTTTGGCTTGCTTGGTTGCTCCTATTGTTCTCTAGCACTCCTTCCTTTTCTTTGGCTTGCTTGGTTGCTCCTATTGTTCTGTAGCACTCCTTCCTTTTCTTTGGCTTGCTTGGTAGCAATAGCATAGAAATAAAATATATGCACACATATTCGATGTGAGATCTAAAAAGCAAGCTAGGAAGAGGAAGAAATAGAGGGCCTAAGAGCGATGGGAATGAGAACATAGAGGAAAGCCTAACTTATTGGTTCTTCATCTCTTGCGTTGTGGTGGAAATTTTGTTTGGTATTTCCCGATGCCTTTCATTCCTATCGTTCTTATGCGCTCCTTCCTCTTCCTTTTTGCTTGTTAAATTGCTTTAGCGGGAAAAGAACACATATATGTTCATATATTTAGGTTATATGAGATGTCCACTATGAGACAGAAAGTGGAAAAAAAGAGGGCCTAAGAGAGGTGAGAATGGGAACATGATGGAAGGCTAAAAACAGCAGTTCCTCATCTAACACTAGAAGAGGCTTTGTTTTGAGTTGTCATGTTTCCACCCATGTCTATTGTTCTTTGGTGTCTCCTCTTCCTTTTGGATCACACAACATAAAAATGATTCATAGTATTAAAATGATTTCTTTCAAGTTCATACACCCTGCATACTTGAATTGCTATTTTCTGTCTTTGTTTCTTTGGCATGCCTTAATCCATTCATAGGACAGAGGGTGAAAGAATTACTGAAATATCTTCAGGACCTCGTTCTTTGTGTCCGAGCCTTGCCCCTAAAATACTAGGTGGTTCATTTTGCTGCTTAGGCAATCCGTGTTGAACCGATATCTATAGGGAGTTCAGACTAAATATATTTTAGCTCAATTAGCATCCACCATGTAAAATGATCTAAATCACATAAAATGTTCATATAGAGGTCACACATGGGCATAGGAAATGAATAGATAACACATACTAGGAAGAAGCAACCATGACTGTGAAATGATTTATCAACAGCTTTGCAAACTTTTAACTCCAATTCTACACTTGATCATAAACAATATTTTTAACGTATTGTTTAGGGACGCAACTTATTTCCCCCACTCTCGAACCTTAGTGCATGTTTGCGCTGCAACTTGGGTGATTTGATCCAAGGGATGGTGACTGAACCACAAGGTTGTAACTGTGAAGTACTTTTTGACTAGAAGAAGTACCGAGCTATATTCAGGATCTCGATCTTCCTTTGCGTCTGAAACTTGTTCCGAAAATACTAGGTGTAAGTGGCGGAGCATCAGTGGGACAAAACCGGGCCCTGGCCCCCCTTCCTAGATATTTTTTTTTGCCAAATAGGCTAGTATTTATGTAATCACTCCACTAGTTCTCCAATGTCTGAAAATTGAAAAACGAGGCCTAACCCGACCCCGGTGCAGCGGTACTGCGCCGCACCGGGGCTTCCCCTGCCGGCGCTCGAGGCCCTATCCCCTCCCCCTCCCCTCCCTCCGCCGTCGCCGGAGGCGCTGTCGGGCAAAGCCCGCACGATGTGGCGGCAACGGGGCTCCTACTGGTTATTGCCGGGCGTGGTGGCGGCGGCGCCCGTTCCCACTCCTTTTGCTACGGTGGTGCGTGGCGGCGGCAGCCAGAGGTGCAACGGTGGCAGGGCGGGCTTGATCTAGTCCTACATGGGCCTGACTGGCCCTGATCTCGCACCTTGTTGCTTCCTGTGTGTGGCATTGACGGTCTGCGGCTCTGCCCGCATCACTTGGGCGCCTGGGCGTTGGCCCCGGACATGGAGGCAGCGGCCTCTTCCTTCCGCCGGAGGTGGGCACCGAGATATGGTTGATCTTGGGATCTCATGTCTCACAAAATAATCTGCCAGGCGGTGGCCCTAGTAGTTTTCGCGCAAAGTCACCATTCTACATGCGATCATTCCTCTTTAATTTGACCATCGACGAGTTCCGGACTTCTCCTTCAAAGGAAAACAAGGACTGGCATATATGGCGCTCTTTGGACACCTTGATTGGATAGGGGTCGGTCGTGTGCACCCGCAACATCAGCATAACCAGCTTCACTGGGTTATCGCGAAGCTGTGTTTTTTTTGACACCTTGGGACATGTCTATATCAAGATTTCCAAGGGATCAAAGCATGCGGAGAATGTCATGGCGTGATTGGAGGACCTGCAAGTGGCGAAGGCGGGGTCTTGGATGCAATGAAGACTTTGCGTCACATGTAGTTGTTCAGACTTGGCTTGCGGATATGTTCCCGTCCAGACTGGGCATGAGTTCCTGTGAGCCTGGTGGTACGTGACTTGTAGTAGTAACTTCCGCAAGTGGGGGCAGCAGTATTGAAGGACTTCTTTGTTGGTGGTGCTCCTTTGAGTACCGAGTCGTGATTTCAGGGTGAAAACTCAAGGTCTGGCCTTTATTGGTTGAGCCTGGTAGTGACCTTGTTGAAAGCATAGTTTTGGGAATACGGTCTTTCTCCAATGTGAAAACCTATGATCTTTGATCGGACAACGGCAAATTGTGCATTGTTTCCTTCCTGAAGGCGTGCTTTTGGAGAACCTTCTTTCTAGTCCAGGTGATGTCTTTGGTGGTGGTTACAGTGCTACTACTGTGGGTGATTGATGACCGCGCCAGGGTCTTCTTTTCTCTTCTCCCCTTTTTTTTGGTTGTGTGCATCCTGGATATTTTTAGTCATCTTGTTGGTGTAAAGACTGGGTGTAATTGTTATCTATTTGATATTAATATTTTTTTTTGTTTTTTTAATCTCCGGCATCTCTGATCACCATATATTTTTCATACACTCATTTAGCCCCTTCTAAAATATGCTTCACACTCCGCCACTGCTAGGTGGTTCAGCGTATTGCCTAAATGACCCATGGTGAATCGATGTGGATAGTGAGCTCACACAAGGACGTGACCAGTATGCTTCCACCAAGGGATTGTGGCTGATGATTCTTGTTTTTCTATATCTCTCCTTCTATGTATCTGTCTACAACCTACATTATTCGGATGCCAAAATTACTTACAGAACAGCGAGCCTGTATATTTTTTCCTCTAGTAATAACGACCTGTACAAGCATTCTAGTTTTGCTATTACATAATCTAATCATGGGCTGATCACATTGTCATCTATTCTCTTTTTTTTTTGCAGTTGACATTATCATCTATTGTAGTGTAGCTAATATATGAAGTCCACTGCCACTGCCGCCTTCCGGTGCTCCGTGCTGCCACTGCCGGCTTTGGTTCTCGTTTGGTTGGTCTCCTGTGGTTTGTGGGTCAGCTCCGTCTGCTTCTCCTATAGCAGCTCGGACACCTTGAGTTGGGCTCTATGGTAGCCACTCTACTGGTCGCCGGTGCGGCACCCATCGAGCCTGGGTGAAAGGATAGTGGCCCTTTGTGACGGCAGAGATAGCTCAAGTGTTGCCCAAGTTTGGCCTCTGGATGCAGCCGGCGCTCGATGCTTGCTCGGTGTGACCCTCCTTCAGTGTACTTAGTTGGCTAGTCGGTGTAGGCGTAGTGCTGGTTGTCGGCATCGGCGCTTTTGCTGTTGTCTTTGTGTTGTTCTGCCTAGTGCCTTGTATCTTTCTTTTCGCTTGCTTTGCATCTCCGTTGTATTGTGGTGCCCTTGTAATCCTGGCTGGTTGATGGCTTTATTAATTCAAAGTTGGGCTAGGTTTGAGCTCTTCTCGAGCTCGGCCGACGGCTTTTCTCTAAAAAAAATGAAGTCCATGTGTACCAATTCTAACTCGAATGTTCTTTTCCATCGTTTCGTATTTTTTCTATGTTAAATTTGTACAAGTTCATATTATTTTTGTTTTTAGATCATAACTTCTGCTAGCTAACTTTTTTTGCTTCATATTATTCTTATTTTTTATCCATAACATTTGGTTCTACTGTTCTATATAAATGCACAATTTGATAAAATGAGATATCAGCTTTCGGATGTTGGTAAGTGCAAGATCTCACTGCATGTGCTATGACTTAAGAGTGCATGACAATAGGACAATGCCCAGTTATTGTGTGGCCCTATTGTCATTGGATGTAGATTGGTGCGCCATGCACTGCGAGTCTTCAATGCTTGTGCTTTTTAAGGTTCTCTATATAGAGTGACCTATAGTTTATTCATTGTCAGAAACACTTTGTCCAACACTTCAAGCTTGGTGTTTACTTATTTGAAAGTTTTGTAGGAACTGAGAGTAAGCCGTGAAGAGGAAGAAAGAGAGATCTTGAGAGCACTAGACCAAACTACAAGGTTGTAATTGGGAACTACTTCAACGGGTGGAAGAAGTATCGTACTTTCCTCAAGACCTCGTTCTTCCTTTGTGTCCAAACTTTGTTCCGAAAATAGGTGATTTAGTATGCTGGGTCTGGGGCGGAGCCAGGATTTGGACATAGGAGGGGTTGAGCCTATTTTGTAGGATTTGTTTTTAGGCAAACTATCATAATATGGTAGCATTCTGTCATTTTGGCGCTATAGAATACTAGAAACATGCAACATTTGTATTAGTTAAACAAAACATCTACAGTTGCTAATAAGATAAAAAATATCAATAATTTCATCGGAATAGAACTTAGCTGACCCTTTCAAGTTTCAATTATATCATGCAATTCCAAAGCAAGTCATCCTCCATTTTACTTCGAATTAATCCTTTTTAGGGTTACTTTGAATTAATCTTGAACATTTTGTAATATACTTTGAACATTTTCTTAATATATGGTGAACATTTTAAATTATACACAGTTAATTTTTTTAATATGCGATGAACATTTTGGGAAAAATATAAATATATGTGTTGAAAACTTTCGAATATGCATTGAACATTTGTAATATACTTTAAACAATTTTCAAATACACATTGAACACTTGTGTAATATATCACTGCACAAATTTCAAAAACATAGGGAATACTTATATTCATTGTACAATTTCTAATATATGATGACAATTTTATAATGGATGATGAACTTTTTGTAATATACCATGAACATTTCCTAAATATACAATGAACATTTTGGTAACACGTAATGAACTTTGTATAATAGAGGGAAAAAGAAACAGTATAAATGAAAAAACATAATAAAAAGGAAAAAGTAAAAGAATATAAATAAAAATAGAAATAAAAAATAAAAATAAAAAATGACCAGAAAAAAACCGAAAAGAAAAAAAAGAAATAACGAACCAAAAAACTGAAGCAGCGACGCGCAGCGCGCGCTTCCGTGAACTTCGCCGGCCCACCCGCGGGCGCTGCGGGCGTTTCCTCGACGATTTGCCGCCCGCGGAATTGGAAAACCCTATTCGCCCCTCGTTGCAGCGACGCGAGCTACAGCCGGCCCACTTCCAGATTACACAGTGCGTCCAACCGGGTTTTTTCTTGGTTCGGCATTCTATATTTTTTTATCTTTTTTCCATTTGTCTTTTACGTTTTTTCCGTTTCTTTTTATTTCTCTCTTTCTTTTTTTCAACTTTATTTTCCTTTTTCAAAAAGTGTTCACAAATTTCAAAAATGATTGCATTTTTCAAAAATTTGGTCAAAATGACTGTAAATGTTTCTGTTTTCAAATTTTGTAAAAAATGTTCAAAATTCGAAAAAATATGACAATTTCAAAAATTGTTCGCATTTTTAAAATTTGATCAGAAATTTCAAAAATGTTCTAAATTCCAAATTTTGTTTGTGTTTTCAAAAATTGTCCATGTTTTCAAAACTTGTCCGCAATGTTAATTTTTTGTTCTCATTTTTCAAATTTAGTTCATGTTGTTCGTGTTTTCAAAAGTGTGGACTTAAAAAATTGTTCGGAATTTTAATTTCTGTTCTCATTGTTTCAAAATTTGTTTACAATTTCAGAATGTGTTTCAAAGATTGTTTATCTTTGCAAAAAAATATCATTCTTAAAAAAATGTTCACAGATTCAAAAGATGCTTGCGTATAAAAAAACTTTGTGGATTTCAAAAAAATGTTCGTGTTTCCTAATTTCCCATTGGAGTTCAAAAAGTGGTTCCATTTTGAAATATTGTTCACATATTAAAAGAATGTTCGGTATTTCAAAATTTATTCAAATTTTAAAAAATGCGGAATACAAAAAGGTTTGGAATTCCAAAATTTATTTTCGTGTCTGAAAGAATATTCGGCATTTTTTTTCCATGCTTAGGTGAGAACTTAAACACATAACGTTTCCGTTAGAGTGAAAGTAGCCGACGGCTTGAGTGACTAGTGGCATAGGTTCTGGACCCGTAAGTCGGTTGTTCGATTCCTGGCATCGTCTCACTTTTTTCTGCCATTTTTACTTCGCGCTTTCCTTTCATTCGCTGTTAGTGGACCGGCCCAGCCGCGGGTCCTTTGTGCGTCTGCATGCTGTTGGACGCAAGAGGGAGCTCCCGCCAAATACTTCTAATCACCTCACGATCTCGCTAACTACCACTATGTCGTAAAGAATTTCTCGATCGTTAGGGGGGTAGGGGGTGCCTTGTCTCCGCCAGTTTGGTAGCCGATCCATGCTCAACCAATGTGTACAGTGAGTTTAGGCTGAATATATGACAAGTATACCATCATGTGTTCTTCCTCCAAGGCCTGGCTGTCTGGCTGATGGTTCCTCAGAGTTTTCTTTTCTATACATCATGTCTGCTCCAACATCATTGTGTACAGCCTACAAAATCTAGATGTTGAATTACTTACAGAATACTCCATGTTGTATTAACTATAGAATCTAGGCCTATTTACACAGTTTCGGTTTGCTAATACGATGTGTCTCTGTTCTGGCGCTCCTCATGTCCTGAAGTATAATGTGTACCAATTGTCACTGCATTCTTCTTTTTCCTTTGTTGTGCGCTTTCCAAGTTCGGTAGATAGCTTTGTTTTTTTAATTTCATATTAATTCTAAGTTCTAACTCATAGCTTCTGATTGCAAATTAAGTTATGAGTTAAAATTTGTTTACTCATATTTTTCTCATGGCTTAATTTTTCCATGCTCATATTATTTTTAACTGAAATAGCAGTAAATTATTTTTCTGTTGTCTGAATAGCTTCCCAGTTGTACGTCAAACTGTCGATGCTTTTTCAGGTGTGGGAGCTATACGAGAACGGCAACCCCCTGGACTTCGTGGACCCCAAGCTTTCGAAATTCAACAGCGAGGAGGTGCTCCGGATGATCCGCGTCACGCTTATCTGCACCCAGGGGTCGCCCCACCGACGGCCGTCGATGTCGAGGGTGGTGCAGATGCTGACGGGAGACGCGGACATGGCCGGGGAGGAGGTGATCAAGCCGAGCTACATCACGGAGTGGCATGTCAAGGCTGGGAGCAGCAGCAGCTACACGGGCACGAGCAGCCAGGCCGGTATGTCGTCATCGTCGACCACGCAGCAGTCTTTCAGCGCCGGCCCTGCTGCGGGCGGGGATGCCACGCCGGCGACCGGGAACCCGTCGCCGATGTTCACCTCCATCATCGACGAGGGCAGGTGAGGTGCGTGTGCGCGTCAAGGTGTTTGTTAGTTGTCATCGTCGGGTGGTAGCAACTACTACTAGTAATTGGCAGGGCGAAGGAGAGTTCGTTTTTATTTTCTTCCTGTATGAATGCAGAAGATATCCTTGCACATGCTCTACATGTACAACACAGGACAATGGGCCCCATTGTCATTGACTGTAGAGTGATACTATGCACTGGGTGTCTTAATTAGTTGATCCTCCGATGGTTCTCTACATAGTGCATATCACATCTATTTATACATCAAAGCTGAAACACTTTTTGCTTCAGATTTTATAGGCTCCGATAGTAAGCAGGGAAGAGGCAGAAAGAGAGAGCATAAGAGCATTAGGAATGGGAACATGGCGGAAAGCTTAACTCTTCTATTTTCTCCTCTAGTGTTGGAGGTGCAAATATTTAGTTGTGTGCTTTCCCGTCGCCTCCCATTCCCATAGTTCTTGAGCACTCCTTCCTCTTCCCTTTCGCTTGCGCAATAGATTAATGCATAAATCATAAATATGTGTGCACATACTTAGATAACCTGAGATCTAGAAGGCTAGTCAAGAAGAGGAAGAAAAGAGAGCCTGAGAGCAGTGGGAATGGGAACATGGAGGAAACCCTGACTTGCTTTGTTTTCACCTCTAGTGGGAGGTGAGAATTCAGTTTGGTGTTTCCCGATGCCTCCTATTCCTATTGTTCTCAAGCACTCCTTCCTTTTCTTTTTGGCTTGCTTGGTTGTTTTAGCATAGAAATAAAATATATGCGCACATATTTGATGTGAGATCCCATAAGCGAGATAGGAAGAGGAAGAAAGAGAGGTCCTAAGGGCGGTGGGAATGAGAACGTAGAGGAAAGACTAACTAATTGGTTTGTCATCTCTTGTGTTGTGGTGGAAATTTGGTTTGGTATTTCCCAATGCCTCTCATTCCTATCATTCTTATGCGCTCCTTCCTCTTCCTTTTTGTTTGCTAAATTGCTTTAGTATAAAAAGGAAATATACATGTGCATATATTCATGTTATATGAGATGCCCACCGCGAGACAGAAAGTGGAACAAAAGTGGGCCTAAGAGCGGTGAGCATGGGAACATGAGGGAAGGCTAGAGACCTCAGTTCCTCTCTAACATTGGAAGATGCTTTGTTTTGAGTTTTCCTATTGCCTCCATGCCTATTTTTCTTTGGTGCTCCTCCCTCTTCCTTTTGGATCACACAATATATAACGGATTCATAATATTAAAAATATTTCATTCAAGTTCATACACTATGCATAGTTGGATTGCTATTTTCTGTCTTTTGTTTCTTTGGCTAGCCCTAATCCATTCAT
This sequence comes from Triticum aestivum, assembly GCF_018294505.1. Classification (NCBI taxonomy): domain Eukaryota; kingdom Viridiplantae; phylum Streptophyta; class Magnoliopsida; order Poales; family Poaceae; genus Triticum; species Triticum aestivum. Next base: position 531,728,051 of record NC_057799.1, read on the forward strand.
AAGATAAGATGTTGGCCTAATAGGCCAGCTGGTTTACACTTGATAATTTGGTAGTACTATTTCATATTTAAGATTCTACTAGCACCATGAAACACACAAAGACATTTAGTTTACCTTTCAGGTAGTATATTATGAAGTACACATCACTATATCTGAAAAAAGAGCCAAGTAGTCGTAGAAACATAAACAAACAGTTTCAGACTTATTAAGGTGAGACACAAAACTTTAATGCATAGAATGATGCAGATTCTTTGCTAGTTCCCTTATGTGAACTCATGATGTAGAGAAAATCATATGAATGACCCACCAATGCTGACAAATGTAGCTAAGAGTCATAGCAACAATTAGAGTGAGAAAGATATGGTAGTTAGCTCACAGGAGCATATGCATTGCAGGATTTTTTAGCATCCACCTTGTAAAATGATGTGAATAGAACAAACTGTTCCTAGAGACTTCACACATGGACGTATCAAACTAATGGATATATACGCAGGCTAGCAAGAAACAACCACTTCGACAAATCTAAACTCCAATGGAATTTGTACACAAGACAATGTATTTTAGAGATTATCTAAACGTGCCGGGATAAGGCTTATTT